>NW_028258245.1:0-199699 GCF_053883595.1 Heterocephalus glaber
TATTTTATTGTATGTCTAGTATGGGCCTAGTGCACATTGGCCTTGTGTACAAATTTGCAAATGTTCAGTGTTCTTTGAATGTAAAGTTATCTAGAAGGTGACACAAGTATCTGAGAAAATTTCTCTTATACTCTTTTTCTATAATTGTTAAGGACAGACATAGTTCTGTGGCAAATCTTGAGCTAATATAATGACCACTGAAAAAAATACTAGCTGTATCTGTGCCCAAAACATTGGTATTAGGAAATATGACAAGTTTTTGTTTATTACATAATTATAGGCAGTCAATAAATGAAATGTTTAATAGGCAAAAGTTCTCTAACAACATGTTCACAATTTGAGGAGGATATAGATGTTTCTGAAGGTATTTTTTGGATATGGTGAACATTTAATTCAGTGGACTTTGAATAAAGCAAATTACCCTTCCTTTTAGAACTGACCTTTATTTCCCCTTTATTTTGTAAGAGAGCTTTAAATTTGGTTGCCTTGTAATAAAAAAAAAATCTTTATGTACGGAATCCTTTTCCAAACAGTAATGTTTGATGTTAATGTTGGATATTGGTGATGGATTCTTTGTAGAGATGGATAATTGCTTTGTTCTCCATTGCCATTGCCCAGGTATGGATGGTGGTTGTGCAAGATCTAAGTTCACTCCAAAATATGGAGGTTTCAAAGGACCTCAAAGTCTCACGACATTTCTACCAGTACAAAAGTTTCATTAGTCCTCATTTCGTATGCTTTCCATCATTCCTCACTGGTATTATGGCTCAATAAGTGTTTGCTTGTATAGTAACCTCGCACCATGCTTGCATGGTAGTACATATTTGCTTCTCCTCTGATATGGTTGGTGGTCAGAAAATATGTTGAACTAACAGTAAACTGAGGCCAAGTAACTGGCATGCTCACAATAACAAGTGTTGAAACTTAGAGATTGTTTCTCTATTTTACCATGCTGGCTATATCTGCATGGCCTTGGAATAGGTCATAGGTATATGAGGCAGGAGATAAGGGTTCTCACAAAGGCAACAAGCATGAATGTTCATTTATTTTATGTATCACTATACACACACACACACATACACACACACGCATGCACAATAAACAAAAATACGCTCCCTTACTTCTACAGATAATGTCAGGACATGCAGAATACTCCTAGGGGATTGTCAATAATTAGACAGATAGTAAAGCAATGACCTATAGCAAAATAAAAACTAGAATCTAAAGAATATTCTTCAATATTGTGAATGAATGATGATTCATTCACTAAGAGTATGCCACTGTCTGCCAGTGTGACAAAAAATAAAGACTGCTGATAAATGGCTTTCAAAATCATATTCAAATTGCTTATTTGAGAAACTAAATTATAATAGTTATCTTTGGTCAACATTTATCATTAAGTGAAATAGGCAAACAATGAAATAAGCTGATTTCAAACTATTATTTAATGATTCATTTTTTTCTAAGTAAAGTTATAGACTTACATTCAGTATCACTAGACCAATGTGCTCTGAATTTTAAAAAAAAATCATAGGTATCACTTGTTACCTATTATATTCACGTCTTAAAAATAATTTTGATACTTTGACATATCCCATACCTTGAGTTTTTAAAAAAATGTTTAAGAACTTTGTTTTTGCAATAATTTTAGGATCACAGTACAATTTAGCAGGAAGTATAGTTCCCTCATTCTTCCATTCCTCTTCACAAACACCTTTTCAAACAATTGCCAACCCCCTCCACAGTGGTACATCAGCTACAATCAGTGAACACACAGTGACACATCATTACTGCTCTGAGTCCTTGGTCTCCATTAGGGTTCTTCATTGATGTTTACATTCTGTGGACTTCAATAAATATATAATGCCATGTATTCACAATACATAGAATAGTTGTACTGCCTTAAGAGTCTTCTTTACTCTCCTTATTCCTGCCTCTCTCCCTCCTAATCCCCAACAACCACTTTTCTTTCTTATTGTCTGCATAGTTTTGCCTTTCCCAGGGTGTCTATGACTGAAAGATAACGGTATGCTATGATCACCCATGTGCAGGTTTTTGTGTAAACATAAGTTTTCAATTCTCTTGGGTAAATACTAAGGAACATGGTTGCCGAATCAAATCCTGAGAGCATGTTTAGTTTTGTAAGAAATGGATACACCATTTTCCAAAGTGGCTGACCTGTACTGCATTCCCATAAATCACAAATGAGAGTTTCCACCGCTTCTTGCCAAATTCCTTGCCAGCGATTGGAGTTGTCAGTATTTCAGATTGGTCATTCTAACAGATATGCACAAGTGTCTCTTGTTGTTTTAATTTGAAGTTCTCTAGTGATATATGCTAATGAACATCTTTTCATTTGCTTGGTTTCTGTATGTGGATCTTCCTCAGTGACATCTATATTTAGATTATTTTTGCATATTGACATTCAGTTGTTCTAGTGCTACATTAAAAGACTATGTTTCCTCCATTATATTGTCTTTGCTCCTTTGTTAAAAACCACATTACTATGTTTATGTGGGTCTATTTCTGGACTCTACACCCTTTATCTGTCTCTTCTTTTGTCATTGACATACAGTCTTGATTACTAAGCTGCATGGCAAATCTCGAAGTCAGATAGTACCAGTAACCTGTTCTTCTGTTTCAATATCTTTCTCTATCCATTCATTTTTCTCTTTCTCTATTTATTATTTATCGTAATCTTTATTTTTTATTTATATATTATTTATCTTAATCTTTATCCATTTATTTTTAAGTTATATGTTTTATATATAAACTGGAATTATTGTGAGCATTTTTGGCTCCTGTGTTTGTCAGAAACAAAAAAGCAGATACTTTTTCTATCTTTGGTTTGATTTTATTTTTTTCTTTCTTGGCATATTTATTTTACTGGGGTTTTTTGTTGTTTTTTTTGGTTAGACTTTCTTCAGAGGTTGACCTGCATCATGGGTGTCCAAACTTTTGGCCTGTCTAGGCCAAATGTTGGTAAGATATGAGCTCTCTTGGAGTTCCCTCTGGGACTTTTGTGTTCCACCCCTATGGACTTGCTTGTTGCAGCACGTACACGCCCTTCCTCTTGTGCCAAATCTGCTCACTTCCTGTGGTTTTCCTTAGTGACATTCCATGTTCCTCACGCCCTCAATTTCCTGGGGTCTCCATTGCACCTTTGGCTTAAGTCCTGTAGCTTCACACACTGCCTTTCAGGGACTCCTTGTCTGATCTTCCAAGACCTTTCTTTGGAATCTGAGTGGAAGCCGTCATGACCCCACAACTCTTGCATTCTGCAAGGCTGAGGAAAGCAGTATCATAGGGACAATGCCAAGGTCTGCCACCAGCTCAGAGCTGGAACCTCTTGGGTCATGGTGGGAGCAGCCTCTAAGTAACCAGATGGCTGAGAATGGTGAAATGATTCCCAGGAAATCAACTCCCTAGGCTGCTTTTCTCTAGTAGGGTGCCCAGAGCCTCTCTTCTCAAATGAGGGTTAACATATTTGCATCCTTGAGCTTGTGATGGTTGGGGTCTTGCTGATTGCTGAGATGCCCTCGAGGCATCTTTCTTCTTGTCTCAGTTTAAAGTACTTCATTTCTTTTTCATGGTACTAATCTCTTTTAGCAACCACACTTCCTTTGGCCCCCAACTTTACATGTGCTTTTTGGGGGGATCTAAATGTAAGTATTTCAGATATTATGGTCTACTTCTTATTTTGACCCTCATTAAAGGCAGCCACCAGTACCCATGCCATAGCCTGAATATTGACTTACCTTGAAATGTCCTCCACCAGATCAATTAATCCACTCACCCTTTAGCTACCACAAAGTCTCAGGATATGGGCAAAATGTGGCCTTTTGTGTGTGTGTGTGTGTGTGTGTGTGCTGTGTGTGTGTGTGTGTGTGCTGTATCAGAAATGTCCTCTACTCCAATTCCTGATGGAGAATAAAACCTCATGAACCTCCCTTTTACTGTCTGCATTTCTATCAGTATCTTCATCTTCCTAACTCCAACTAGATTTACCCATCAAACTCTGGTAACAATATTCTAGGCCTTTCCTAGCCCACATCTCTAAACCTTTCCAAACTCTCCTGTAAGCCAGTCCCAAAAGCTTCTGAAACATACATATCATGACAGAAACAACTCCTTTTCTGTGGTTCCAGTTTTCGGTTTTAGTCAGATTTTCATTGCTGAGATCCAATTCCAACACACACAACTGAAAGGAGAAAGTGTTTATTTTTGCACATGGTTTGGCCACGACTGACTAGCTCCACGGGCATAGTGGATCTCAGGTGTTCATTTCAAGGTGGCTGGGAAATAGAGCACAGGAGCAGTGTGGCTGAGAGGGAGGGGACAGGGTTAGAGAGAAACCCCAAGGTCATGCCTCTGCGACCCATCCAGATACACTCAAAAGTGTGCTTTGCTAATCCCCTAGGCAGCTAGCTCCTGAGCCAGCTAAGTTGACAGTAATGTAATAAGACCATTAAGATAACATTTTAAACTTTATTGGTTCTTGCTCAGGTACCAAAACATGATGCTTGTTGATTTGCTTCAAAAAAAAGGCCAGAACATATGGCTATGGCATCACATATAACCCTCTTCACTAAAAAGCACAGAGTAAGCACAAAATGCTGCCCAATGAGCTTGAAGAAAGGGGCTCATCCTGTTTGCCTATATTTAATAAAAATCTCTATGAGTTAGTAAATTCTTTTTGTAGTTGAAGCGCCCTGGGGATAGACTCTGCTCAATGAAAACCAGTTCCCAGGCTCTGGGAAAATATCAGTCAGGAAAATTATAAGATGGGTTTTGTGTTACTTAACAGATCTTTGTAACAAAATAGCATTTTGTAGACTGCCTTACTGTGTTTTTAATAAATAGCTATGAATTTAAGAAGTTAGAAAATTTCAGAATATAATTTAGCATGCACATCAGGACCATCTGTGAAGCTTTTAAATCTATACATGTCTAGGTTGTGCCTATCAAAATTTCTGATCATGAAGATCTGAAATAAAACTTAGATACGGATTTTTAAAACAGACCTTAGCAGATGATATTCAAGCAGATGAGCTGGGCCAATTTGATAGGCTAATGTACAGATGTCACCTAAGTGGGAAAGCCCTCACGAATTTCTCCCTGCTCTACTCACTATTGGTGTGGACCACAAAAGAGATGAGCACAAATGAGGTGTCGCATGGATAAAGTGACATCATATCATGAGTGGGGGGTATTAAGTCACTTTTACGCAAATTTTAATCTTGGTTGGCTATTTAATTGTACTATGGTTTCCTCCTTTGTGCAAAAGGAGACAAACTACATATAGGGTTCTCGTAATGATTAATAATCATGTAATGAATGTGCCTTAATACCTGAAGGAGTTGGTGATAACCCTCTCCTATAATAGCTCACTTCTGAGCATGGCACAAATCCAATACAACATGTGATTGCACATGGCTGAGAATTTGAAGCTCACCATGCAAATATTCTAATTCAGCCAGTCATGTCTACAGTAACAGAGTTGGGTAGAGTTACACAATGAAATTGGTTATTGTTGTTAAAACGGTTGATCACTAGATTATTATTAGTATAGTAGGCTCTTCCTAAGAAAAATACCAGAGTTTGTTTTTGGAATTCTCTATTAGCAGCATTTGTTATTTTCCTGCACACATGAAAAAAATATGTGTGTGATCTTATGGTGCAATGATCTTATCCAGAGAAATGTCCGTTGATTTTTTTCTTCTTAGCCTAAGTGGATTTTGCCCCAGTGAACACATATTTTTGTTTATCTATGTTCTTTCACACTCTGAACTTCATCCTATCTTGAACCAAGTTGTGATGCTTTGCTAAATTTTCCCCATGAGAAAATGATTCTGAGCTTGCCAATCCATCAAGGATGATGACTGGGTAGTATGTGAAAGAAGATACAAAATGTACTTACCAGAAAGCTGAAAATATAAAGCAATGTTTTCTACTTGTCACCATAAAAGAGCATGACAAATTCATTGTTATTCTGACTTCACAGTTGTCAGCTATTCTACATACAGTGTCACATAGGCTCTATGGTTGTCACTAGCAGTAGGACTCGATGTGTCTTTTTTTTTTTTTTTTTGGTACCAGGGATCAAACTCGGATCCTTGTGCTTCTGAGGCAGGTGGCAGAACCACTAAGCTAAATCCTTGGCCCTCAATGTGTCTTTAAAAAACACCAAATATCACTGCACTGCCCAAAACAGAAATGCCCATTACTCCTCATTGGGACAAGAACTATCCAAAGGCCTGTGACATGCTCACCATGTGGTTGAACATCTTTAGCAATGAGGCTATATGTGTTGTTTTGGTACATATTGGACAGGTACATTTGCTTCTTTCAATTTTGCTAGCCAATTTTTCTCTAAAGATGTGTGGCTAGTTGTAAAATGGATTATATTAAAGAACATTTCTTCATTATCCAAATGTAAGATGAAGCAAGTAAATTCTTCAAGGAAACAGCCATGTGCCAGGCACTGTGCTGACTGTGAGGACACAGGGGTGGGTATGGTCAGACCCTCTTATCAACATGCTTACCATCTATGAGGGGCAAACATGCTTTGTGCTAAAGTGGAGGTACAGATGGAATGCCACGGTCACCTACATGCAAGAGTTAAGGAGGTTTCACTGATGAAGTAATAGGTATTTATGTACATAATCCAGGAGAAATGTGGTGGGGCAGTGAAGTTTAGCAAAAGAAAGTAGCCAGCATAAAACCACTGAACTGGTTGATTAGTGTATCAGAGTTTTGAGTTGGGGCTGATGTGGAAAAAGATAATACCAATGGGGAAACCTGGGGTCAAGTCCCGAATGTTCTCCAATCTATGTAGAAGACCTGTATTTTGCCCCGAGAATGACAAGGTGCCAGTAGAAAGGCAGTGAACATATCTGCAGAGGAGGCCTATAGCAGTATGAAAAATAAGATAGGAATAATATTAGAATTAATCCCTTTGTGAAGGGCTGTGATACTGTTATGTAACTTTCACTCCCCCAGAGCGATTCCTACAAATGTTGCAAGAGGAGTATGTTAAATTGCACGAGAAGAGAGCATCACCATTTCTGTAACCGAGGACACACAGTACAACATTCAAAGGCAGGTAAGATTCAAGTCTGCCTGCAGGGACACTTCTCCTTAGATGAGGCTGGCACTGTTATGGCACTCCAGGGACAGGAAATCATGTTTCACATATGGACTCCTGTGAGGCGGGGATTTCTAAAGTTAAGGAACTGAATGCACCATCAGCTGTTTGATCAGAAATGCAGTATCAGGTGCTGCCAAGAAAGCTTCCTGGTGCTGTGTGCTGAGCCTTGTGATTGCTTCCTACTGATTTCACACAGCTCCGCCTTTGTCCGCAGCTCATCTATCTGCTTGAATTCAGACCAAAGCAAAACACAAACTATCCCATTAAATTGTAGAAAGTTGTTCTCAATATGTTCAAAGCTTTGGGTTTCAGAAGTCCCTGAAAAATGACACAATATGTGGGATGACACTTAGGAACCACTAGTGGGATCCCAATCTTTGTACTTCCTTAATTGTTTTAATACTTGTAGGAATGCATTTCAGAAAAGGAGAATGAACTTATTCCAAATGGCTCTGAGAGATGGACCTGGAGTATCTGGGAGAATTGTAAGCAAATCAATTTTATTTATTTATTTATTTATTTATTTATTTTGTTAAATTCCTTTATTGGTACATTTTAGGTATACAATACAATTACATTTCTCATTAGGAACTTGTACCTTTACTTGATGCATCTTGGTTCTTATTTTTTCCCCATTCCTAGCCCTCCCTTCTACCCTTCCCTATACATTTACCATTTATTTCTCATTAGGACCTTTTCTTCCTATTTTACTTGATTTTCATCTTCATACATTTTAGGTATTTTCTTCATTCACTTTCTATCCCTAGAGCCCTCCCTTCAACCCCTCCATTCCTCCCTATTTACAAAGATTTTGTTCCTATTTTTCCATTTTCTCATATTTATCTCATTCCTTTCTATCCTTTCCCCTAGCCCTCCCACTTCCTTCCCCTTTGCCCCTTTTCTTCCTATTTCACATTACCTATTATACATTTTAGTCTTTATTTACACTTTCAGTTTCTCACACCAGAGAAACTATTTGGTATTTATACATGTGTGTCCTATTTATTTCACTTAAGAGTATCACCTCAATGTGCATCCACTTAGCTATAAATGTCTCTAATTTCTCATTTTTTATGGCTGAGTAGTACTCCATTTTATAAAAAAAAAAAACCCACATTTTCTTTATCCAGTCTCCAGTTGATGGGCATTTGGGCTGTTTCCAAGTTTTAGCTATCACAAACTGTGCTGCTATGAACATGGGTGAACATATATCACTGTGGTATGATTCTTTTAATTCTTTGGGAAGATCCCCAGCAGTGGAATAGCAGGGTCAAATGGGACTTCCAGTCCTAGTTCTTTGAGGTATCTCCATACTGATTTCCACAGTGGTTGCACTAGTCTACACTCCCACCAGAAGTGGAGCAGGGTTCCTCTTTCCCCCGCAGCCTCCCCAGCATTTGTTATTGGTTAAATCATTTTTATTTTAAGGAAATAAAAATATTTCTAAATACTAGAACAACTATTTAAAAAGTTCTCTGTTTGGAGCTTTATACATTAGCTGTATGTTAGTCTGATCACAGGCTCCAGTCTGTGATGAAATTTCTTTATAATTTTAAACAATTTTTGTTTCATTGGTGAAAGTGAACATACCCATATAACCAACATTTAGTTCTAGAAATAAAATCTCATTCACTGAAGATAGAAAAGTGATAAACTAAATATAAAACAATAATGACTTACCCACAATGGCAGTGAAATACCTGTCCTTATTGAGATTATATTTTCTTATAGTTTTTGGTGTTAACCTTTCTATTGGGAAATATTTGTAGATCTTAGGTTGCTGTTCTTATTGTCTCTAACTTGACAAAAAGATGAGTTATTTAGGCAACATTTGCTTCCCTGGATACTTCCTGAAATAAATGTCTTTCATCAACTGTGAAATCCCAGAGTGTTGATAACTATCTATGGGAAATGATGGAGAGGGTGTTTATTCATTGCATAGATGACAAAAGGAACAAATTTAGGGTTTTTTCCCAACCTTGAAATGAAGCTACATTTTATTCCAAACAGCTAAAGGACAATTTTTCCTGTGTATTTTGGGGTCAATTAAAAAACAGTGTTTTTCTGTTTTGTTTTTCTCTGTAGGACAGAGTAGAACTAAAATACATATTTATTTTCATTTTGTTTAACAAACATATTTTGGTATTTTTGTAAATTTTAACCTACTTAGTTCCTCAAGAGGCACTAGAATCCTTAATGTTGTTGCTTATGGATTTATATTAAAAAATAAGCAAAATTAAATTAGAACATTTGCAATTATTGCTTGATTAAACTGTTCTAATGTAGTGGAGCAAATGTAATGGTTTTATAAGAAAAATCAAGGCAGAATACATTATGTTTCTAAATAATTTTAGATCTATGGAGAAATTTGAAAGGATATTATGTATTTTACAATGATAAATTTCTTATCCTGAAAATATCATTAATAACAATAAACTATTTTGCTATGATTTTTAACTTGCCCAGAAATTTTATAATACAAGAAAGGATCAGTGAAAATTGATGACTATTCCTGGAAAAGCAACTCAAAAACACACTGCAGATGACAAGTTACCTACATTATCTCTGCTTATAGAAAGATAGGGACTTGCAGAATGATGGTGGAGCACAATAGAATGGTTTCCAATCAAAAACTCTGTCTGACATGTTTCATCTGGCAGCCTTGAATAACGTCCTCATTTTTCAAAACTCTGTCAGTATGTACAAGTCCAGTTGGGTCCTTTTTGCCAATTTGAGGCAGATAAAAAGAAAAAGCTACCAATATAAGTCTACAAAACAGATGTGTAACTTATGAATCTGTTGCTTCTCATGATGGTAAAATAGATCAGAAAGAAGCATTCAGGAAAGGAAGATATTGGACATGTGGTAACTGATTTAAACAGATAAGACACACTTTGGTAACATGAGCAACAAAAGCTTTTGAAATGTTATTCAAAGATTCTGTCTACAGTCATTGAAAAATGAAAGCACAAATAGTAGTCAAATGAATGTTTACCTAGCATACCTTATGTCTTGAGTATTATATAAAATTGTGAAAATACAAGGAAAAATACACACAAACAACTGAAGAAATGGAATCATATGTCCCTGTAATTATGTAAATTTCTCCAATAGCTGCACTGAGATGAAGTTTTTGAAATTATTGTTTCCCCAATATAATACAATTTTTAACTTTGTTAGTGATTACAGAGAATTCAAGTTGAAAGGAGATATGTTATTTATAATTACAAAATCATCCACAACTAAATATTATAAAATTCTTCAATGCTAGGTAGTTCATACTAGAAATGGAGCAATTATACATTGTAGGCAGTATTATAGGATATAAAATTCTTCTGCAAAGTTATCAAAAAAATGCCTTGAGTGAGCAATATATTGCTCATATCTCCTGAAGCATTAAAAGATCAGATATTCATTCTGAAACAATAAATGATACAGGAAGCATGTTATATAAATGAAGATACCCACTGCAAAAAATGTCTTTAAATGAGATGACTGTAAAAGTACCAAAATAAAAGGATATTAAGAAGGTTATGGCCTATCAGTCCAATGACACACTGCAATCATACAAGTTTGTGTTAGGATATATTAATATCTCTACATATTTGCCAAGTTATGTTCCTCTCTTGGCTATGGTGAGGTCACGTACAATGACTTTTAAAAACTCAGAAAAGAAGTTTCTACAAACAGCTACGTGAGTATATTAGAGATTTTCCTTGGGGGGTCAATGTCAGGGCTTTGCACAAGCTAGGCAAGTGCTCTGTAAGTAGTTATATTCCCCGACCTTTTACTTATGTCTTGAGATAGGGTCTTGATAAGGTGCCCAGGCTACTCTAGCCCTTGTCCTCCTCCTGTGTCAGCCTGACAAGAAGCTGAGATTTTACATGTGTCCCACCATACCTGACTACACTAGAGAATTTCTAAGACACAAGGATATGAGAAGCAGACAAAGGAGGGAAATTCATGAAGCTGTGCCAGACTTTCAGTGTGGTGTTTTTGCTTTTATGGCATCTGCCTGTTTTCAGTGTAAGTGGAGAGGCAAGAAGGCAAGAAAGTGGCCAGAGAAACCAGTAGTTTCAAGGCAATGCCCTCAGTCTTGGAATATAAAATTTGAGATTGGAGGTGCTAAAACAGCCTGGATTTAGATTATTAAGATCTCTGTGAGAAGAAAGGTGCAAATCTGTCACCACAACCCATGTCTGACTACCAAAATAGTTCCCATTTCAACTGCAAACCACAAGCTAATAAGTATGAAGAAAGTGACTGGAAGCAGAGTAGAATTTTGGCAGTCTTCTGGTGCTAAGAAAAGAAATGGGATTCAGAGGCCACCAAGAAGGTGGCCTCTGAAATACAGCCCAGTTTGTCAGTTGAGAGCCCAGGAGGGCTACACTGGAGGAATAAGAACAAAAGGAGATAGTTTGGGGCAAACCATAAATTAGCTTTGGTCAATGGAAAGAAGGAAGGAAGGAAGAAAGAAAAAAAGAAAGGAAGAAAGAGAGAGAGAAAAAAGGTAAAATCCAAGAACTATGATAATGTGACACATTGTCAAGAAAAAAGAAAGTGGAGGTCATCCCTGGGAGGACCAGGACACTAGAATTAGACTCAGAGGACTGTACAGCAGCCATCATGACCATGGCTAACGATGAAAGACAAATACTACCGATTTTCCATTGGAAACTGTGAAAGCCAGGAGATTAAAATAACATTTCAAAATGTTAAAAGAGTTACTAAAATAGAAAGATATGTGTTTGGAAAGAAAAATACTTAAAACTAGTGACATAAATTTCCAACTGAAGGTAGAAAAAAAAAAGTGAGTAAAAAAGCAAATTAAAAGCTAAGTGAGTAAGAAAGAAGGAAATAGTAGCCCTAAAAGCAAACATCAGTGAAAGAGAAAATGAATAAAACCATATTTAAAACATTAAAGAAATATGAAAGAAAAAACAGAGACTACCAATACCAAGAATAAAGGAGATCATTATTACAGATTCCATACATATTAAAAAAATAAGGGGATTTTATGACAAATTATGTCTATAAATTTGTTAACTTAGGTAAAATATTTGAAAAATATTTGAATAAGTGAGTATTTGAAAGTTACGTTGAGCTAAAGTTGGAACAAGGAAAATCTGGTTAGCCTTGTATCTAATAACGATACTAAATTTTTATCCAAAACATTCTATGAGTATTTTGCATTCATGTTTTTACTGGAAGAAAATTTATTCAGAAAACAATAGGAAAAATTACTAATTTTCAGCTTGAAACCAATGCAATCCCACTTTTCATATGTTCCGGTGAAGCTACAATGCAGCCCCTAAATCCCCAATACTATGGGTAAAAATACTACCAGAGTGAAAGCAAATAAAAAATAATGATATGTCAGAAGATCACTACATTACAACTAAGGTTTATCCCAGGAATAAAAGACTCATTTAACATTTGAAGTTAATCATTGTAGCTTATCAATTTAACACTATAGTAGAGAAAAAAATATGTCCAATGCTGTAGAAAAATTACTGAATGAAATTCAATACTCATTGATGTCAAAAATAAAGAATAAACAACTAAATATTTTGGCAAACTAAAAAGACTTCTACCCTGAAAACTTAGAAAGCATTTGAAAAATTTTTTTAAAAAATCCAAATAAACTATTTATTAATTAGAGATCTCTCAAAGACCTAAATATAAGTACAGATATATAAGTATTTGACAATCTGCAACATCCCTTCATGATAAAAACCTTCAGCAAGTTAAGTATAGAAGGAATGGATCTCAAAACAATAAAGGCATGAAAAATCCCCAGCTAACATCATACTGAATGGGGAAAAGTTTTACATTCTGGAAAAAGAAAAAGGATATCCATCTTTCCACTTCTATTTAACACAGGTACTGCTAGCCCAAGCCGGAGCAACTAGGCAAGGGAAAGAAATAACAGACATCCAAGTTGGAAAGAAAGAAATGAAATTGCCCATGCTTGCACATGACAGGATGTTATAGCCATAGAAAAGCCTAAAGTCACCACCCAAAATGTCTTAGAACTAATACTTTAATTCAAGAAAGTTATAGTATACAAAAATCAGTAGTGTTTTTATACACTAATATCTGAAAAAGAAATCAGGAAAACAATCTTATTTCATAATATAATACATGCAAAATAACATTATTTAGAAAAAAATTCACTAAGCAAGTGAAAGATCTCTACAGTAAAAACTATAAAAACCCCAGGGAAAGAAACTGGAGACAATGCAAACAAAGATATCCCATGTTCATGGATTAGAAGAGTTGATATCATTAAAATGGCCCTAACACCCAAAGCAATCTACAGATTCAATTCAGTCCCTATCAAGATACCATTTTGACAAGAAATAGAACAAATCTGAAAATTCATATAAGGCCACAAAAGGGAGGTTAATCACAAAATTTTAAATTATAAGTTAAATTTGATAGATTTAGTATCACTAAAATCTTCTGCTTATCAAAAGACATCATCATAAAAATAAATAGGTAAGACAAAAAATAGAAGAAAATATTTCAAATACTATCTGATGAAGAGCTGGAATGTAGAATACATAATAATTTTCACAACTCAATAAAGACAAAAGGTCCAATTTAAAATTTGGACAAAGAACTGGGGATGGTGGCACATGCCTGCAATCCTATCACTCAGGAGGCTGAGGCAAGGGGATCACTGCACTTTTAAGGCCAGCTTGGGCTACATAGTGCATTCAAGACCATCCTGAGCTGCATACTGCAGCCCTGACTCCCCCACTGCCAAATTGAGAGGGGCAAAGAATTGAACAAACCCTTTGCAATGTAACATGTAGTAATGACAAATAATTCTCATACTTAATATTTATCTACAGTAAAGGAAAACATAACCACTTAAAGATTTGTAGGAGGCCATTGATAAGAACTTTATACCTAACAGTCCCAAACTGGAAATAAACCAAATGTCCCCCATTAGGAGAAAGGATGAACAAATTGTGGAATATTTACACAATAGAATATTGACCTGGTAATAAAAAAGAACAAACTAATTATATCTGCAATGAAATTAAAGCAGGTATATGGTACTCCAAAATATGCCACTCTAGTATATTGATAAGTTTGAGTTAAGGGAATTTGAAAACCAGCAGGTAGAAGATCTCTTTGACCTTTCTTGTCTTCCTTAAAAGCAGGAAATGAAATTTCCATGTGAAAGATGTCCTCGCTATGTGAGAAAGGAAGTACCCTTCACACCACCACAGACAGGAAATTGAGGCCAGGTGAATTCTCTACATTGTTAGACTAGCCTTTACCTTACTAGCAATTTCTCCACCCAGTTAACTACTATAGCCCAAGCCCCTTTGCTCTGTCACATTTTTACACTTTATTATTACCTGTCTAATTCAGTATATAAATGTTTTACTGAATCTTGGATTTTCAAGTTCTAGTGAAGCTTACAGTGACATGTACAATTTGTATAAAATAAATTTTTATGCTTGATTTTAAGGTCTAACTGGAAAGCCCAAAGAGGGTAGAGGTGAAATTTTGTCTGTCCTGCAATATGGGTATAACTCCAGGCAGCACACTATGTTCATGAATTGGAAGTTTCAACGTTATGAAAATGTCAGTTGTCTCTGAATTATTCTATAGATTTACTGCAATTTCAATCAAAACTGCAGTAAGGTGTTATTTTCTGTGAAAAGGACAAGTAATTCCAAATATATATAGAACTACAAAGGGGAAGTAATTGCCAAGTTTTTCTTTAGATGTTATACTGCCACTAATCAATGTTTACTATAAAATCTGCTATCATAAATAGACTGTGGTATTGACACAAAAGGTCACCTAACAGACTAATGGAATATAGTCCAAAACCTTACTGACACACATAGTCAAAAATATGACAGGAGTGTAGTGGAGAAAGAATACTCTTTAAATAAATGGTGCTAGGTTATTTATATGGAAAATAGTGCAGCTGGAACTCAACTTCAAGCCACACACAAAAATTAATTTATTTTGTGCTCTTTATATAAACACGAAGAATAAAACTTGAAATTTCTAGGTGATAGCATAAGATATTATCTTTGTAACTTTGGGACAAACAAACACTCCTTAAGTACAATGAAAAAATCTAGGAACAAGCGAAATCCTGATATAGTGAATAACATTAAAATAAGGACCCTTGTTCTTCAAAGGACACCATTAAGAGGGTGAGAAAGCAAACAACAGATTGGAAAAAATATTTTTAATACATCTGCTGAAAAATATTTTAGCCAAGAATTTTTTAAAAAGCCAAGAATAAACCAAAAGTCAAGATGTTCCAACAGATATTTAAGAAAAAGGATAAGAAACTCAATAGAAAAATGAAAAGAATTGCACATACACCAAAACAGATGAAATGGACGCAATTAGACAGCAAGTATTGGAAGGGATGTGGAGCAACTGGAATTCATTGATGCTGTCAGTAGAAGTGTGCACTCTTATAACTTCTTGGGAAACCAACGTCATCTACAGTCAACCACATCCATAGAATACGAATATCTTACAAGCTAGCATTTCATTTCCTAGATATATTTATAACAGAATTGTATTATATTTATAGGAAAAGCATACACCAAATATTCATAAAAAGATTATTTTTAATATCCCTCTGCTTGATAGAATCCAAATATCCACCTCTATTAAAACAGAAAAAGTAGGTTATATATTCATGCAATGTAATATTAATTTATGTTAATGAACAAACTGGTCCTATATGCAAAACATGTTTGTATCCTATATGTATAATGGTGAGTAAAAAAGCCAGGAAAAAGAATATCTACTGTATGATTCCCTTTATATACATTTCATAAGTAGACAAAACTAATTCAAGGTGATAGATGGTGCTCTAATGGCCACCTTAGCACACAGAGCTGAGTATAAAAGGACTGTGTTGGACTATGGGAGTTTAATCTATGGAATAAAAAGATGTGTACATACTGTAATATAAATAATTTATGTGCTCACAGCTATCTGATGTCCTTCTTCATTCTGCCTCTCTGTGGTACTGACCAGTGTGGGTAAGGGACTAATCATTTTCATTTATTGATAATTGTTTCATACTGGCTTCATCCCCTTGAGAATTTTCTCCAGGACACTGAACGTACCCTATAAAAATTCTATCCATTCCGAAATTGGATTTTCCTCTTTCTTTTCCTTTCCTTTTCTCTTCTTTTGGTATCCCTGTTTCTCTCATTGCTTAGAAATTTCAAGTTGAGATCTCATATATCATTTCTTTAGATTCCTGATTCCAGTTTGATATTTGGATTATAATCTTAGATCAATCTGATTCTAATTTCAACTACTTGATAGCTGGCTACAAGATAAAAAGTATTTTTACATCTGTACCTTCACAAATGTCCATATTTGTGTCATCTATCTACATATATCTTACTCAGCTTTCTGTCTCTGTAACAGCCTACCTAAAACTGGGTAACTTACATAGAGATTTTATTCTGACTCTCAGTTCTGAGGCTGGGAAGTTCGAAAATGGGGTAGTCACATCTGGTAAGGGTTCAATCATGAAGCTTCAATCATGGCAGAAAGTAGAAGGGAAGAGAGGGTGTGCAGACAGGGGAGTGGACAGAGATCGCTGGACATTTTGTAACAAACTGCTCTTGCCATAACTAACCCACTCTTCAGGTACTACATTAATCCCCTCCGAGGTCAGAATCTGCTTGACTCAAACTTCTCTTAAAGATCCCATCACCTCTCAACAGTGTTACATTGGTAATTAAACTTCAACAGTGATATTTTCAGGGACAAACCATATCCAATCATAGCAATATCCTATGAGCAAAAACGCAGTTAGGACTCAAGGTATGCAAATGGAAAAACCCTTAGGAACCTGGGAATACCATGTATTAAAATTTTTGGATTTGTTTAAATCTGTCATTCAGCCTTATTTTCTTCATATATGCACATATATTAAACATGTTGTATATAGAAAACTTGAAAGCCTCTGGATTTGACCATTCAGTTTTGTCAAGGAAGAACTTAACTGAATGTATCTGGGACTTGATGTCCACGCATAGTCACCATGTTATTCAGTAGATCTCTTCAGATTATTACCCCAGTCTAGCTGAAATTTTGTGTTATTTTGTGTTATATCTTCCCAATATCCCCACCCTAAGGCCCATTTCCATCATTTGATTCTCACTCTTTCCATTAATCTACCCAACTTCTATAGACAATCACATTTGACCTAGTATTTCTATCTCCCCTCATATGTAAGGCACCTACAAATATCCTAAACTCTAGGTTGAGATGAATATAACTAAGTCATTGCTAGTAGTAGGCATCTGTGATTTTAGGTCCAGGCAGCTCGGTCTGCCTCTTCAAAATCAATCTTACTTTGGGCCGGGGATTTAGCTCAGTGGTTGCACCACCTGCCTTGCAAGAGCAAGGTCTCAAGTTTGATCCCTGGTATTAAAAAACTACTAATAAAATCTTATTTTACTCAGTTCTCCACATATCCACCTTCCTCAATAGGATACTAAGGATGACCCCTTTGGGTTTGGGGATCCTGATACAGACATTTTTCTGAAGACTCATTCTTCTTGATTCTTTCTTTTCCCATGTTGAAGCATGGCATTAGGAACCACATGCCTCTACCTCCTTTCTACCTCCTTATCATCTCATACTTATTCTTTTCTCTGTTTTTTTTTCTGCAAATGAGTTGGTTTAGCTTTATCTTTTATCAGTCTTTTATGGACTATTGAATAGTCTTGTAACCGTTTTCCTTACTGTGCCTTCCATTTCACCCTTCATACAGGAAGTAGAGTGATTCTTTCACAATGCAAAGTGTATCACGGTACTCTTCTGGGTACAATAACCAGTGACTTTCCACTGTCTGTCACAGTATGAAATGTAAAGTCCCTATGTAGCATCATATGCTACATATGTGATTCTGATCCTTCCAATTTAATTATGGTTTTTAATCTAATCAAATTAATGTTACATTCACAATGCATAATGTGTAGACTGCCTTTCTTACCTCATTTGGCTTTCTTTATATTTCTTTTTATTGAGAATAAATATTTATCGATGTTTAGCAAGGATTACAATGTATATTTTGTATTTAATTATAATTATTGCAATTTGACAGGAGAAAAACATGAGATTAAGAAGAGGAAAGTTATTAGCTCATAGTCATGCAACCAGTTAGTGGCATAACTGGCTGGGACTGAAATACAAGTTTTCCGACAGCTAGAGGCCAGGATTCTAATCTCTACATTATGTAACAATGAACTATTTGAAGTTTGCAGAATGTGTCATTAATTTTAATCTGGGCATTATTTATATATGTTACAAGAGAAAATGAAATCATATTTCTTTTTAGTTTTTATACCTTGTATATAAAGGAAATTTGCCATCAAATATTTTATATTTAGGCAGTAAATCTAAGTACTACAACAAAGGAGACGTGAACAACAAGGTCTTTGTGTTTTCACAATATGTAATGCTGAAAACCTTGAATATAAACTTGGATTTTTCTTAACAATTAGTTATTTTTTTTCTCAACTTTCTCAATAAATAAATAATACCTGCTACAATGTAAAGATTTTTCACTTAAATAACTAAACCAAGCCATGAAAGTTTTCAAGATGATAATTACAAAGTCTTGAAACTTATTTATTTTGCTCTGGGGAGAGACAGACTCATAGAAAGCTTTTTGCACAAAGTGAGAAAAACAATGCATTCATTGTTCAAATAGGATTGTAGTGACTTCAAAATATGCACATAGCTAAGACATACATATTTATGCCTTTTGGTAAATGCTCTATGTCATTTTGACTCAAATAGATGCAGTGAGAAATCACTGTGAATTTCCTCCTGACCATGTCTGTAGTTGTAGCAGCAGATCAAATGTTGGTGTTCAATTCAGAGATGTACCTGTACATGTACCTGCATGGGAAACACTGAATTAAATAAAGGTTTGCTTCCCATTTGTCCTGTTTAATACACACTAGAGTAACTTTCCTATGCTTTGCTCTTAACAAGATAAAGGAATCTACAATTAGTCTTTGGTCTGTGAAAATGAGAAGTAGGAAAACAATTTCCATTAAACCCTGCTCTGAATTATGTTCTGCTTTCTTAGCTAAGCTCTGAAATACCCTTTGGTGTTTGACAATCTGCTACATGTCTACCCATGCATATACTGTTCTCTAGCCTCAGTGAAAATATTATATTTTGTGCTCATATTTTAACTCATTTTAAGAGATAAGTGAATCATTTTTACTGTGAACATAGACAAAGTCAATTAAGCTCCCTGAACTTCAGTTTCCTTCTCTGTAACACAGAGTAATAGTAACAACCTCCTAGGTTTTGGTGAGTATCAAAGAGATACTGTTCTTGGTATGTAACTGACAAGCTGTAACCATCCACCACCTGCAAGCTATAATTATTCTCCCCAACAACCCCATCTTTAGAAAGATTCTCCTTTAACTGCTTTCTTTCTATGCTGAAAGAATAAAACTGTTGCAATATTTTTAAAGATTATAAAACTTTAAAATTGTTTAGTGGTAAGAAGATATTTCATATTATTTTCTCATCTATAAAATGGGGGTAATAATAACACTGAACTCATGTGGTTGTTGTAAGGGATTCATTGAACAAATTACATACAAATCCCTAAGAAGAACACAGGGCATATGGTAAGTGCTCAATAAATACACTGTTATGATTAACATTGCATAACCAAGGTCCACGAGCAAACATTTGGAGGCAACAGAGACCAATATAGAAAATAATCTGTTGTTCTCATTACATGTGGTTAGTTGGTTTTCTCCAGCGAATATGCCCCAAAGTATTGGATATGAACATGAGCTGAAGATTTGGTCAGCATAAGAAATATTCCGTTGTTTCCATTCACTCTGTTCATTCCATAAACATGTTTTGTAAAACTCCTCAGGCATGATATTTGATGAGTGTCAGCCCAGTGAACTTGAATTTGTATAAAAAAATGGAATTTTGTATCTGGAAGTTAATTTGTCAATTAAGAGACATGATAAAGACAAAAAACTACAAGATTACTTATTGGTACAATTCAGTGGTGTTTTCTATGTGCTATCCATCATTCTAAGAGCCTCAACAGTATTAGCCAATTTAGTGACTGTAAATTGTACAGGCCTCTAATACTATTTCCACATGACATGTTAGAAAACTAAGACACACGTGAGCCAATATATTTGATGTTCACATTGCTAATATATTTGAAGGTAATTTGTACCCAAGGAGTTGGGCCCAAAGTCTTGGCCATTATTTGTTTCTAGAAACCTGTCTTGGATCTTTCTAGAAACTTTTGGTGCTCTCGCCAGTGCACCTTTTTTTGCATTCTGATCAATATTTCACCTTTTGGCCTCGGACCTAAATAGAAGACTCTGGCCACGTGCTCAACCTCCTGGTGAAGACATTTACTTCACTCACATGTCACTACTTGGCCGGCCACATGTAGTTAGTGGAAAACACCCAGGTTAGAGAACAAAACTTTTGGTCTTGCTTCTCTTACTTATTCTATCATTTTTCATCATGTATTTTTTATATATTTTATGTATTTCACAAGGAAGGCTCTGAGGTTAAGCAAGTTGGGGAAAAGCTGATTAAACCAAACAAACTCAAATAAATTTTTAAATGAGCAGATGCCTCAAAAATTTTAATGTGGCATATACACGAATAAGAGGTTATTTTTTAGGATTTCACTTAGACAAAAATTCTCCAATTATGAAAAATAAGAAACTAGCTTGTGTTTATATTCACTTTAATACATTACTGTTTTGAACCATAATCTGTTATAGTATTTAGAACATTTCTTAAGAAGATAAATTAGAGCAGCCAAGAAAAAAATCTATATTTAAATTAACATAGTCTATAATTTATACTTAAATTATATTATAAATCTATTATAAATCTATATTTAAATTATATTATAAATCTATATTTAAATTAATGTAGTCTTTCTGCAAGTTTGTGTTTCATCTCTTTTTTTTTTTGGTACCAAGGATCAAACTCGGGTCCTTGCGCTTGCCCAGCAGGTGGCAAAACCACTGAGCTAAATCCCTGGCCCTGTTTCATCTGTTAATGACAGGAAATTTCTATTCCTCATCTTTTTCTCGAGGTTGGCAGGGGTTTCTGGGAATTAAACCCGAGGCCTGGCACATGCTGGACAAGCACCCTACCACTGAACTACATCCGTAGCCTTTTTTTATTTTGAGATAGGGTGTCACAAAGCTTCCCAGACTGAACTCAAAGTCCAGTTCCTCCTGCTTCAGCCCCCTGAGTAACTGGTAATCATTTCCTTTGTATCCTTTGTGCCTCGCAGAGTTCCTGGCACAGAATAAGTCTGGATAGAATGAGTCTGATATTTGAGTCTATCCAAGAAAAAGTCCACCTAGTGCTATATACCAAGAGTGATACCAAGATGTTTTTGCTGAAAACATTACAATGCTTTTGTAACACAACGTATACAGTCTTTAAATCCAACAAAAATGTAATTGTTGACCAATACAGAAATTATCATGTTGTTTGGTAGGTATAAAACAACTGAAACTCTAAAGAGAAGTATTTAAAATGAAGTGCTTTAGATTTCTCATGTTCCTGTTTTTCTAAAGTTACAAAGTAATTCCTATTAAATGTAATTATTTAAAAAATTGAAAAACTCTCTAATTGTGGTGACATAATTTTTATGACTGTTGACATCCAAGAACTTCAGCCCATGGTGCACAATGCTTTACATTAAATCTTTGTAAACAACACCAAAGATTTGTGTAACAAGCTGGTGGAGTGAATAGTACTGTGCAATTATCCAGTCTCTTCTTTTCTCTCCTTAAGGTTCACTATTTTGTAGATCCTAGAGAGAGCAATCAATGCCCTGACACTCCATCCTGTTAATTCAAACCATCATAGACATAAGCTCAGATTTTTTGTGAAAGTTGTTAAGCAATTTTGTGGGACATAGAAAGTGATAAAACATTGATATTACTTATACAACGTATCTCATTGCAAAATTAACTGTGCTGCATCTAAAAACACGGGGTCCCTCTATCTCACTCAGTCCACTGTCCCCAAAGCCATAGGATCTAGATCCCGTGTTTGAAGACTGGGGCACTTGGGGCAGTTCTACAAGTAAGTTATTTGGAAAATAGGACTGTGAAATTATCGGACCCCATGATAAAGTATGCATCAAAATTATAGCAGTTACCCTAAAGTGAATTAGTACAGGCAGACAGTATTTCCTAAGTAAGCTATTGTTTATCAATGGCCATGGAATGTGTAAATATAGAACTAGAAAATATGAAAAATATGCTTTCTTCGGGCTAAAATTTGAGCCTGCCTCTGTTGCCGCTAACATCTAGGCCCAGGCACTTCTATTTTAATTCCCTTTCTTCAGCACAGTGACTTGCTCTGTTATATTTAGATATGGCTGATATAAATATAACTCCTCCACAATGGTGAAATATAGAATTCATTGGAAATATTACTTTTTGTTATATATCCTTTTCTCCCTTCCCTTTCTGACGATGACAATTATCCAAACACTAAATATCCATGCCCCATTACTGGCTAAACAAGCTATGTAAAAGATTCCAATGCTTGGTGATTTTTTCTTTATTTTGATAACAGTTGTTAGATTTTAAAAATAAATACCTGTTCTATATTTCTATCATGAATACCCTGCCGGCGCGGGGGCAGGGGGGAGTAAATCTCTTCCAAATGCAAACTACTCTCTTAATGAAGGTGATATTCTTTGAGGTTCTTTTGTAGAGTCTTGCCAAAAATATGCTGCATTCCTTTTACATAGGCAGGTATTAGAATATGTCCAAATTAGTGAAAAACAAAACAAAAACAGTAACAAACATGTGGTGATGCATAGTAGCAACTTCCTACATTGTAATTCTAGAATGATCTCCTAGGAGATACATACGCAGAAAATCACAGAGTAAATGTTACTTTAGCTACAAAATTTGGACTTTATTTCGAAAGTAATGAAAAAATTTAAAAAACAAAAAAGGGCAGGTATTACATACTTTATAAAATTTCTGATGTGTAACCAGAAATTTACTTTCAAGGAGTAGGACCAACTGGTCAAGAAATTTTGCAGTAGAAATAGACCCTCAAAAGATACAGATATTGGAGTTCTAGATAACAGAACATTATATTATTAATATATTCCTAGAAATGCAGAAAACATGAAGAGAAAAAACTTGTTAATTTTTTTAAAAAGAATCAGAAATACCACATTGAGGAATGTGATAATGGAAATAACAACTTGATAAATTTGCTATAACAACAAATTAGACCCCACAGAAGAGAATAGTAAATTAGAAGGCTGATCATTAAAAAGTTTGCAAATCCATGCACACAGAAAAAAAAAGATGGAAAGAATAGAAGGGTCATGGTGAAAAGAGTTAATATAAATGAAATTGTGATCACTGAAGGAGGACAAAAAGGAAATGGAGCAGATTAATATTTGAAAAAATTGAGACGCGTTTTCCTAAAACTGATGAAATACGTAAAGTCAGTGTGAATCGCAGGTTTCTATGTACTCCAACTGGAAGTGTGAGAAAGATGATTCCTGGGGATACAATAATAAAATCTGCTTTAAAGCACATATAAAAAATTGAAAATCTTAAGAGCAAATAGAGAAAAGGCACATTACTTTCAAGGAAACATCAAGGAGACTGACATCTGACTTATCAATAGAAATGATAATCCAGGACAATTGCATCCTCATAGTGCAAAGACAGGGAACTGACAACATCAGGTTCTACACAAAGCAAAGCTATCCATTAGTAAATAATGTAAGAGTCATCTTTAAACAGCAGACACACACTTCAAAAATAGTAAAATGTGCTCTTCAGTCAATAAGAAAATAGTCTCAGTTGGAATTACAAAAATCTCGAAAGAAAAGAAACCATAAGAGATGGAAACTAATGGAAAATATTACTTGAATTTTGAATATAGTATTTTAGATCTAGTCACAAGTAAGAAATCAGACAAGTTAGAAAGGGAAAAATTCATTTCACCAAAGGGTGAATTTGGGACTGTGAAAACAATATGACAATTGGCTCACTGAGAATATGTCATGAATAGTTTAAGAGGTGTATCTGCAATGCATGTTTAAATAACATAAAATTTAGGAGTGAGGTAAATAAGTTACTATTCTAAAGTCTCTGTTTATCTATAAAATGGGAAATGTAATAAGGCAGAATGTACCAGGCCAAAGATATTTATAGTTATTTTTGAAGAAACCACTACCAGGATAGTAAAAGAATTCCAGTACAGAAACAAATAATGAAACATACTTGACCCAACAAATGAGGGATAGGAAAGGGAATGCAAAAAGCAAAAGAAGAGATGGAACAAACAACAAAAATAATATAGTAAATTGCAAGCTAACTAACAAAATTTTCATTGTGTGTGCAAACTTAATGTTCATGTACAAAGTGATGTTTTAATACTGGAATGAAAAACATAGACAGATCAAGATTTAGAAAGGTACACAGTAAAATCTACAACCAAGAGAAATCCAGCAGACAGCTAGGGTTATAAGGAAGAAATTATTACTAGGGACAAAAAGGACTTTCATAATGATGAAAGTTAATTTAATTAAAAATACATAATTTGTGTGCAATTAGCAATATATTTCAAAAATATCCATAGTAAAAGCTAGAGGAATTATGATGCAAATAGATAAATTATATAATATATAAATTTATATAATATATGAGTCAAATATATAAATTATATAACACATAACTTTATATAATATATAAATCAAACATAAATTACATAATATATAAATCTATAATTATAGATTTTATCATCTTTCTGTCAATACCTGAGAAAAAACAGATTAAAAACATTTAGTAAGGGATAGAAAATTTAGACAGCTGATTAACAAACTATCCTAATTTACATGTGTCAAAGACACCATCAACAAATGCAGAAAAAATTGCATCCAAGAATCCGTGGAACATTTAGCAAAAACATGACTATTATGCCACAAAGCAAGCTTCATGATAAATCAGAGAATTTGCTAACTACAGAGAATTTAAACTAGTCCTGAATGATAAAAGGTATCCAGAAAAATTCCCAAATACTTCAAAGTTAAGTCATATGCTTATAAATAACCCATGGGTTATTTGAAAATGAAAATTTATTTTAAATAAATTTTCAAATTGCTACTAATCAAAATGTGGGGAGCAGCTAAAAAGAAATGTTCAGATATGAAGCCATAACTTAGGAAGAAATTGAAAATTAATATTATAAGAATTCATCTCAAAGAAGCACAAAAAAAGTAACAAAATCTTCTCAATATATGGAAGTAAAGGAAATAATGATAGTTTGAGTGGAATTCAATGTAATTCACTATATAAGCAAAATAAAGGAGAAAAAAAAAGATCAGTAGATAAAAAAACACTTGATAAATTCAAAAGCAAATCATTAGCAATTAAAATATACATGATTATCTTTAACCTATAATCTATAATAATGCTGTAGCACAGTATCAAAATTTCTTTTATGTTAATAATAAGATGAAGATGTCTACTATCACCACTTTTATTCAACATCAACTTGGAACACAAGCCATTTAAAAAAGGTAAAAAACAAATAAATGATGAAGTTTGGAAAGAAGTAAAATTCTCAAGTATTCACAGAAGCCATGATTGTCGATAGAGAAAGTTCAAATTAAGCTACAAATAACAATTCAAATAAATGAGTGAATTTAACAATTTCACTGGATACAAAATCAATATGAAAATACATCTGCATTTCTTATCACTGCTAATAAACTAGAAAATGGGATTGAATGAATAATATCCCAGAAAAGTTTATAAAGTATCAGATATCTAAGAATAGATATAATGCAACACCTCTACAGATAAAACTATAAAATACTGAGAGAAATCAAAGACTTTGAGACTTCAAAATAGTGTAGAGGTTGACAGCAAATCACAACCTCTTTAGGGCCTAAAACTTAGACACCTGGAAAATAACTACTTAATGAAAAAAAAGAGAAGAAATCTAGAAATGTGTAAAGGGTAGATAGGAAACCTAGAAAATCACAGCAAAATAGAAGACAATGCATATAAAAGAACAAATCAGCACGGAATGCTAACCCTGGTTCTTGGAGCAGGGAGGGGAACTTGCTTCTGCAAGAACAAGGGAAGCTCAGAGACAGCCAGCAGCCCCAGTGATTAAAAAAACAAATAGCCCCAGGAAAAACTCATGGTTATTTTAAGCTGCAAATACTATTAGGGGTTTTACTGTGAAACTGACTCTTTCTGTATGGCAGCTAAGGTTGGAGAGGGAATCCACTGCAGCACCTGCTGTAGTTAGCAGGTATATAGTCAGGAGCTATTTTGAGAAAGGGTTTAATTAAGATTGAGCTACTCTAGTAAATGGAAGTCACAGAACAAGCACACTTTAAGGTCTCTTGGATCATGTTATGGCCTCAGTGACTGGTTGGAAGAAGGCCAGAGAAACAGTCATGGAATGGGGGAGGGCTAGTCATAGATCCCCAGAGAAGATTAAGGAGAAGGCCCCCAAGTAGAGGAATGCATAGTGTTTGACAGCACCACTCTTTGGTGAAAAGCCAGGTCCACAGTGTGGGGTTTTCTGAGAAGCTGGGCCTGGAAGTGTTGGAATTGAGTCCATTGGACTATTTGACCCCTTTTCTGCCTCCTTTCAATACAGGACTCAGTGGTCTGTTTGTTTTCCACACCTGCCAAGGTGATCAGGCGTATGCCTCTGCTTGGGTGTTTGCCATATCCTGGGGCATATGGGCAGAGTGGTTTCTGGAGTGAGTGGAGTACCTCACAACCCCATGGGCCTCAAAGCTAGTTGGGGATAGTAATGGCTCCAGGCACACAAAATGACACAAACGAACAGTAAAAGCCTCTGGAGGAAATACAGCCCTGAAGCAGAATGATCTTGACGACCACCGAATGATCTTAACCAATGGGGGAAAGGGGTGGGACTCAGCATTTACACAGCAAAATCTTGTTAAGTGGATGTGGAAACACAACAGGCCTCAGTGGCTACTCATTGTCCTTCCTCTTTATCTGGGGGATTCCAACATGACAGGTATTTTTTGGACTCATTTATTTTTCTTTTATTGGGTCCATTTTATCTGAGGCTGTGTGTGTGTTTGTGTGGAGGGGTGTGTGTGGGTGTGGGTGTGTGTGTTTTTTCATTTTCTTCTTTTTTTCTACTTTTCAAAAAATTTTTATCTGTTACTTTTACATAATTTATTTATTTTCTGTTCTTTAACTTTTAATCTCACTTTCCTCCTCCTCTTCCATTTTCTTTCTTTTTAAAATTTTATTTCTTCCATTTATCTCATTCCTCACCCCTCCATTTTTATTGATTTTTAACATTTTAATTTACATTTTATTCTTGCTGATTTCTATGGTATTGTTGGGATTTTTTGTTATTTATTTATTTTTTAGTGTATGTCAACACTTGCATCTGGTTTGTCTTTGTGTTCTTGAGATTACTGAAGTTCATTTTCTTCTCAGGGGTCCTGGTTATCAAGCTCTAAAAAGAGGGGTTGAAACTAAGAAGATCAGCAAACAAAAGTGGAGAAGATGTCAGTCCCAATAGATGAACAGGCCTCAGCATAGACACATAAGAAGTATGAAAATACAAGAAAACATGACTCCTGCAGATGTACATAATTTATCGGTAATGAAAACAAAGATATGAAATAGATGAAATGTCAAAGAATTCAAAAGATGGATTTAGAAGATTATTAATGACTTTAAAGAGGATATAAATAAACTATGAATGAACTGAGGAAAACAATGCAGCCTATAAAAGAACAATTCAAGAAAGAGTTTGAGATTCTGAAGAATGAAATAGAAATTCTGGAAATGAAAAGCACAACAAATCAAATAAAAAACTTAGTGGAAAACCTCATCAGTAGACAGGACCAAACAGAAGATAGAATTTCAGGGCTTGAAGATAAGGTTAAAGAATTCTTACACACAGACACTAGTAAAGAAAAAAAGCCAATAAATTATACACAAAACATCAAAAATTCCTGGTATATGATTAAAAATCCAACTTAGCAATACTTGGCAAAGAGGGGACTAACTTTCAGACTAATGACATAAAAATCTATTTAATGAAATAATAACATGAAACTTTCCAAATCATGAGAAAGATATGCACATCTGTGTAAAGGAGGCATTTAGAATTCCACCAGAAAAGAGCTTTCCATTTCACATAATATGAAAAATGGCAGCAATATAGAACAAGAAAAGAATATTAAAACCTGCAAAGGGGAAATACCAAATCATGTAGTGAGGCGAACTCATGAGAACAGCTTCAGATTTCTTGGCAGAAACCCTGAAGGCTGGAAGGCATGGAATGTTATATTTCAAGAAAGAAAACTGCTGACTAGATTTCTATGTCCAGCAAAGCTATTCTTCAAAACTGAGGAGAACTCCTGTCCAAGATGAGCATAAACCAAAGAAATTAATGATGACTGATGACTAAACCAGCACTACAGAAGATACTTAGAGGAATCCTACACAGAGAAGAGGGAGGGGAGATAAGCTATTGAAAATTAGGAAAGACCTTTGGGCCAGGGATTTAGCTCAGTGGTTCTGCTGCCTGCCCCACAAGTGCAAGGACCCGAGTTCGATCCCCGGTACAAAAAAAAAAAAAGAGAAAAAGGAAATTAGGAAAGAGTCAAACACTAGAAAACAACAAAATGACAGGAATTAATACATACTTTTCTGTAATAACTCTGAATATAAATAGTCTGACTATCCAATTAAATGACATAGAGTGGCAGATTGGATTAAAAACAAGATTCAACTCTTTGCTGTTTGCAAGAATTATACCTCAATAGCAAAGACAGACACAGACTGAAAATGAAAGAATGGAGAATGATAGTCCTTGCAAATGGGGCTCCAAAGCAAAAAGGAACAGCTCTACTCCTAAATAACAAAACAGACTTCAAAATAGAATTAGTCAGAAGAAACAAAGAAGGCCACTACATATTAGTAAAAACACATTGCCATTAGTTCCCCTCAAAGTACTAAGAAGATATAATAATTTTCAAAATACATACAGTAAACATCAGTGCACACAATTTCATGAAACAAATACTATTCAACATAAAGGGATACATAGGTCCCAATGCAATAATATTGGGTGATGTCAGTATTCCACTCTCACCAACAGGTAGGTCACCCAGACAAAAATCAACAACGAATGCTAGGCATGGTGGCACTACAGAATCCTGGGTGAGTCCATACTCAGAACCTACTAGAAGGAAGAAGAATATGAAGCTGTAGAGTGACATCCAAAAGTAATCCCCAGGACTGGAGCTCGTGCAAATGAGCAAAAAGGAGAATTCCCTCTTCTTTACCTTCTTATTCCATCCAGTCTACAGGCCTACACCTCACCGAGGGGTTTCCCTCTTCAGTAAGTTCCACCCACATAGGAAATGCATAGCATTTCCAGATCAATTCTCTTTGTCATGAAAATATCTTATTTCTCCTTCAATTTTGAAAGATAGTTTTGCAGGGTACATCAATCTGGGTGGAGGCTGTTTTCTTTTAGGGCTTGGAATATGTCACTCCAAGCTCTTCTTGCCTGGATGGTTTGTGTTAAGAAGTCTGCTGGGATTCTGATGGGCTTTCCTTTGAATGTGATTTGGTTCTTTTCTCTAACTACTTGTAGAACTTTGTTCTTCCATTGAGTTTCTGGAATCTTAACAATTATATGCCTATGTGTAGATTTTTCCCTTGGGAAGAACTTCCCAAGCAGGGGAAAAGAACTTGACAGACACATAAGTGAGGCATATAGGACTCCAAATAGCCTTGATCAAAAAGAATTTAGCACTTCAAAAAATTTTCCACAATGTACTAGGAACAGACATTGAGGATCACAACCCCAGGAAGCAAAGCAGAATGAACCCATCTGGCATGACAAGAAATTAAATGTAAAGGGGGAGAACCCAACAAAAGGAAAAAGTCATGGCAATGACAATTCAGTATGTTTCAGTTATAACCATCAACGTTAATGGTCTCAATTCACCGATCAAAAGAAATAGACTGGCAGAATGGGTCAAGAAGCAAAATCCAACAATATGCTGCATACAAGAAACACACTTAATTCAAAAGGAAACTCACAGACTGAAAGTTAAAGGGTGGAAAACAATACTCCATGTGACGGGAACCTGAAAAAAAGCAGAAGTAGCTATCCTCTTTGCAAGTAGATTTCAAACCAATGCTGATTAAGAGAGACAAAGAAGGCCACTACATCCTTGTAAAGGGAAGAATCCAACAGGAAGAGATGACAATCATAAATATCTATGCACCAAACTCTAGTGTGCCCAACTATATAAAACAAATACTAACGGACATGAAAAGTCATATATGCACTAATACAATTGTAGTGGGGGGCTTCAACACCCCACTGTCACAAACCGATAGATCAACTAGACAAAAAATAAGTAATGAAACACTAGAACTCAATTGAACTCTTGAACAAATGAACTTAACAGATGTTTACAGAGTGTTCCACACCACAAAATCAGAATACATATTCTTCTCAGCTGCACATGGGTCATTCTCCAAAATAGACCACATACTCACACATAGAACATGTTTAAGGAAGTGCAAAGGAATTGAAGTTATCCCCTGCGTATTATCAGACTATAGCATGAAGAAATAGGAGATCCATAGCAAAAGAAAAATTTCATAAACACGTGGAAATTGAACAACACACTTCTGAATAACCAATGGGTCACAGAGGAAATTAAAGAAGAAATCAGACAGTTCCTTCAATTAAATAACAATGACAGTACCACATATCAGAATCTATGGGACACAATGAAAGCAGTCTTACTAGGCAAATTCATAGCAGTGTATACGCATATTAGGAAAACAGAATAAGCCCAATTAAACAACCTGATGCTGAACCTCAAGCTTCTAGAAAAAGAAGAGCAGGACAACCCCAAAGCTCATACAAGGGAGGAAATTATAAAGATCAGAGGAGAAATCAATGCAATGGAGACTGAGAGAATGATACAAAAAATTAATGAAGCCAAGAGTTGATTCTTTGAAAGAATCAACAAAATTGACAAACCCTTAGCCAACCTCATCAGATAAAGGAAAGAAAAGGCCCAAATCCATGCAATTAGGAATGAGAAGGGTGAAATTACTACAGACCCAAAAGAAATCCAGCAGATCATCAATACCTACTTCTAGAACCTATATGCCAATAAGATGGAAAACACAGAAGAAATGGACAGATTCCTAGATACACAGGAATTATCAAAGTTGAACAAAGAAAACCTAAAAGTTCTAAACAACCCAATATCAACCAATAAAATTGGAAATGTAATTAAAAACTTATCAACTAAGAAAAGCCTGGGTCCTGATGGCTTCACTGCTGAATTCTACAAGACATTTAGAGAGGAACTACTGCCACTACTGTTTAAACTCTTTAGTGAAATTGAAAGGGAAGCAATATTCCCCAATTCATTCCTGGATGCAAGCATCACCTTGGTCCACAAAGCAGAGAAAGACCCAACCGAAAAGAATTATAGGCCAATCTCACAAATCAACATAGATGCAAAAATCCTTAATAAGATACTGGCAAACAGAATGCAGAAGATCATCAAGAAGATCATACACCCTGACCAAGTGGGATTCATCCCAGGGATGCAGGAATGATTCATCACATGCAAATCAATCCATGTAATACACTATATCAATAGAGCCAAGGACAAAAACCATGTGATTATCTCCATAGATGCAGAAAAAGCATTTGACAAAATCCAACATGCATTTATGATAAAAAAAAAAAAACCCTGCAAAAATTGGAATAGATGGTCTCTACCTCAAACTGATAAAAGCCATCCATGAAAAACCAACAGCCACTGTCATACTAAATGGTCAGAAACTGAAATCCTTCACACTAAAATCAGGAACAGGAACAAGACAAGGATGTCCAGTATCACCACTCTTGTTCAATGTAGTTTTGGAAAATTAGCCACAGCAATTAGACAAAAGAAAGAAATCAAAGGAATAAAGATAGGAAATGAAGAAGTCAAATTGTCATTATTTGCAGATGACATGATACTCTATATAGAAGACCCCAAGAACTCCACCAAAAGTCTTCTAGACTTAAAAACCAAATTCAGTCAAGTAGCTGGTTACAAAGTCAACACACAAAAATCAATAGCTTTCCTCTACACGAATAACAGACTCACTGGGAGAGAAATAGGGCAAATAATTCCTTTCACAATAGCATCCAAAAAACTGAAATACAAATGAATCATTCTAATGAAAGAAATCAAAGACCTCTTCTCTGAAAACTATAGCACTCTGAAAAGAGAGATTGAAGATGGTATCAGAAAATGGACAGACATCCCCTGCTCCAGGGTAGGAAGGATTAATAGAGTGGAAATGGCCATACTTCCAAAACTGCTATATAGATTCAATGCAATTCCAATTGAGATCCCAGCAGCATACTTCACAGACCTTGAGAAAACAATCCAAAAATTCATTTGGAACAAGAAGAGCCCCAGAATAGCAAAAGCAATTCTACGTGACAGAGACATGGCAGGGGATATCACAATCCCCAACTTGAAACTATAGTACAAAGCTACTGTGATAAAAACAGCATAGTTCTGGCAAAGAAACAGACCTGAGGACCTGAGGAACAGATTAGAAGATGCAGAAACAACTCCAGACACATTCAGCCATCTCATCTTCGATAAAGGAGCCAAACACCTTCATTGGAGGGAAGATAGCCTCTGTAATAAATGGTGCTGAAAAATTGGGTTCCAATTTGCCAAAGATTAAAACTAGACCTATATCTCTCAACATGCACTAAACTAAAATTGAAATGGATTAAAGATCTAAATATTAAAATAGAAACACTGAACCAGCTGGAATAGAGGTTAGGTAGAACCCTTGAAGACATTAGTGTAGGAAAAGATTTCATGAACAAAACCTCAGTTGCCCGTGAACTAGCACAATCAACAAGTGGGATCTCCTCTTATTAAAAAGCTTCTGCACAGGAAGAGAATCCACCAGCAGTGTGAAGAGACAGCCCACAATGTGGGAAAAAATCTTCACCTGCTCTTCCTCAGACAAAGGTCTACTATCTCAAAACTATAAAGAACTTAAAAAGATCAGACCTCCCAAATTTAAAGACCCAATCCAAAAATGGGCATCTGAAATGAACAGACATTTCTCAGACAAAGTAGAAATAGCAAATAAATACATGAAAAAATGTTCAACATCATTGGTCATTCGAGAGATGCAAATGAAAACAAGGCTGAGATTTCACCTCACTCCAGAAAGAATGGCTGCTATCATGAAATCAACCAATAACAAATGCTGGTGGGGCTGTGGGAAAAGAGGAACCCTGCTCCACTGCTGGTGGGAGTGTAGACTGGTGCAACCACTGTGGAAATCAGTATGGAGATACCTCAAAGAACTAGGACTGGAAGTCCCATTTGACCCAGCTATTCCCCTGCTGGGGATCTTCCCCAAAGAATTAAAAGAATCATACCACAGTGATATATGTGCACCCATGTTCATAGCACCACAATTTGTAATAGCCAAAACTTGGAAGCAACCCAAATGCCCATCAGCTGGAAACTGGATTTTAAAAAATGTGGTTTCTTTATAAAATAGAGTACTACTCATCCATAAAAAATGAGAAATTAGAGACATTTATAGCTAAATGGATGCACATTGAGGTGATTCTCTTAAGTGAAATAAATAGGACACCCATGTGTAAATACTGAATAGTTTCTCTAGTGTGAGAAACTGAAAGTGTAAATAATGGCTAAAATGTATAATATATAATGTGAAACAGGAAGAAAAGGGGCAAAGGGGAAGGGGAAGTGGGAGGGGTAGGTGAAAGGAAAGAAGGGATTGGAATTAATATGAGAAAATGAAAAAATGGAAACAAAATCTTTGTAAATAGGGAGGACTGGAGGGGTTGAAGGGAGGGCTGGGCAAGGGTGAAAAATAAGAACCAAGAGAGATTATGTAAAGGTGCAAATTTCCAATGATGAATGTCATTATATTGTATACCTAAAATGTACCAATGATTAGAATGAATAATCGATAATGCAATAGAGGAAGAAAGGTCCAAAGGGGTAAGGGTAGTGGGAGGGGCAGTGGAAAGGAAAGAAGGGAAAGGAAAAATGCTGAGAAATGGAAAAAATGGAAATAGTCTTTGTAAATAGGGAAGGGTGGAGGGGGTGAAGGGAGGGCTAGGAATGGGGAAAAAATAAGAACCAAGATGCATCATGTAAAGGTACAATTCCCAATGAGAAATGTAAATGTGTTGTGTACCTACAATGTACCAATAAAAGAATTTAAGGGAAAAAAGATAACTACACCAACAAATGGTATCAGCATAGGGTGATTATCAGAATTTTTGTTTTGTACCCAGAATCAAATTCAAGGCTTTGCACTTGCCAGGCAGGTGCTGTGCCACTGAGCTACATCACTAGTCCAATTATCAGAATTTTAAAGAAGAGGACAGCACTTCATGAGTTTGTTCTAGAAGCAGACGACCAAGATGGAAAACTTGCTCTGACACTTGCTAAAATAACCTTGTAAAACTTACTTAAGTTGAGATTCATTGTTTCTTTTTCTGTAAAATAGGGGGAAAATAATGATACTCCCTCCCTATGGCTGTTGTAAGGATTAAGTGAGTTAATCCACAGTGTAGAAAGGTTTAGAAGAGTAACTGGCTCACAGTAATTGCTTGCTAAATAATAGCTATTTTTATTGTGTCCCTGAGCAAAAGCAGAGTTGCTACTTTAATTTACAAAGAAACATAATGAAGCCTTTAAAGGTGGGAAAAATCACAAATGAAGCACTATTTTTCAGAACCTGAGACACCTATCACGTGTATTCAAACCTCATTATGTTTTCCCTACATTATTACTATAGCTTCTAGCTAGTATTCTAGTCTTACCACTTGAAAACATTCTACATGGACATTAAGCCCGAGTGATCCTTTATAGTTTAGATCTATTTAATTTCTTCCTTTAGACTCCTCCAGAATCCTCTCACTCCCACCACTGTGACATATTTAATGTTTTGTAACAGGAACACATTCAATCCACTCCTCCCAACGCCTACCCCACACAGGTACATGCATTCATCTGAACCCTTCTTACCTGTTCCTCGGGCCAATCTTAGACTTCACAGCCTACCCAGGAAATCTCTGATCCTTTCAAGCCCTGGCTACATGGACCTTCACATGTGCTCTGTGGCACACTGTGAGTAGTTACATCACTGCCATATTGTCTACCATAAAAATAATAACTTTACTTATCTAGCAAAACTCAACAAACGTCCCAGTGGGGCAAAAGAATAGAGTAGGTTATAAATAACTATAAGAATTTATTTGGAAAGAAATGAAATTGAACGATCACTTGAGTATTTTACAAAGAAGTATGTAGCTGTCAATAATAGCATATTCAATATTCGTGTTTTAAAATAATCTACTGAATCGTGTTACAGTATGAGCGTAGTATTGATATGAAACAAATCTGATCAGTAATGCAGTACAAGCCCAGTGTTCCAAGCTGGTTTTCTACCAGGCTCCCACTTGATCATTAGGATGGAATCTCTCTGATTGTGAGGTTGATATTCTGAGCAAACCCGAGCTTCATGTGTCAAAGCTGCTCAGCGTTTGGCTAATTGGTTTTTTGCCCAAAAGGTACTCTTGACATTTCTTTGCCTGATAAACTACTCATCTAAAGATCAGCTCAAATGGCTCTTACCTAGCCATATCTCAGAGAAAATCCTACTCCCTCTTATCTACTTTTATTCAGTCTCTTGTTAAAATTAGTCCATAATTGTGTTGTCCAAAACAATTGCCACTAAACAATAGCCATATGTGGCTGTATGAATTTAAATTAACATTAAGTTTTAATTGCTGAATCAGAATATCCACATTAGAAACGGTCAATAATCACATGTGACTAGTGGCTACTATATCAGGCAATGAAGAAGCTTTTATATCAATTTTTTTTAAAAAAATAAAGGTTATGATACACTTTTATTTTTTCATTTGTAGCAAAAGTTTAGGAAAATGGAAATGACATACATAAAATTTTAAGTGATAAGAGAAATAAGAATCTCCTCAACTAAATGCCTTTTTTTTTTTTTTGAAAATATGGAAAAGCAAATTCTTCCTCTTAGAACTACCTGTCTTAACTAGAACTCCGGAGATTCCTGAGCCACTTGTGGCTAACAATCAGAAGGGGGAAAAGTTCAATGACCTTGTAAATTAGGGACTAAAAGAACTGTAATGGTGACAGACCACACAGCCTCAAGGGAATTACAGGAAAACACTTGTCTGGAAATTGTTTTTTTGAGGGGGAAAGGGGATTGGAAAACTACCAGGACAGAGGGGGAGAGGAGGAAGGATAAGGAGGGAAGGATGCAAATGACAAGACAGTGAACAGGACCCAGCCCAGGCAAAATACAATCTCCTCTGCCCCAACTGTCAGGCAAACAACTTCTGAGCATCTTTAGGTAAAAAAGGAAAACAGTCGCTTTGCACTGGTGTCAGAGCAACGTTCCGGAGTTGGATGAATGGGAAGCCTTGTTCTACACACCTAGTGGTGGGTGGATTTCACCGGGCTGCGGCCTCCACATAGCTTTTCTTTGCTGCACTGCAGAGGCGCCGTCTTCTCAGGCTTAATCTTCACTCTACTCAATCCTTTTACCTGCACCCTAAAAGGACTTTGCGCACCCTCCCCAACATCCTTCGTCCCCAGGGGAACTAAACCAGAGTTCCCAGCGCTACCAGGGAGGAGGCCGGGCCTCTATCAGGCAGCCTCTCCTCCGATACCCTGGCGGGGACAGCCTGCGCCCCCCACCGCCTCTGCCCTTCCCAGGCGCACACCCCAGGCCGCCTTTTCCTCCCCAAGGTCCTCTCAGCCTGCACGGAATCAGCTCGCCCAGGTGGTGGCCTGAGGGTAGGGCGCAGAGCGAGGGGCCCCGAGGCCCCGCCACAGAGCCCGGGCAGCGCCCTAGCCCCCTCCCGGGCAGACAGGCTGGGAACCTCAGTGGCGGTGGGGTACAGGCCCGGGCGGCTCGGCCACCGCGCCCTGGACTGCGAGGGCCACGGCGGGCTGTGGCGGCTTTCGTTCCCGGGGACTCCCCCCACCCCCGCCTCCCGGAGCAGCTCAAGGTGCCAGCAAATGCCCAGGGACGTCCAGGCTCCGGGAAGGCGCGAGGTGGCCTCGAGTCTCCGACCCCTCCCATCTCTCTCCACTTACACAAAAGGGAGACGCGGAAATGTACAAAGTTTGCCTGCGGAAGGCGGTGCGCGACCCCGGCGCAGGCTCCAGCGAGGGGTGCACGCCGGCTGCCACCGCCGCGGCCGCGGGGAGTAGAGCTGAGGTTCGGGCAAGGGGGGAAGGGTGTGAGCGGGAAGGTGAAGCGGGGTGGAGAAGGCGAGCAGAAGCGAGGAGACGCCCCCTCCCCCCAGCTCCTAGAGCCATCCGGACTCTTCCTCCCCGGGGAAGGGCAGCGGTTTAAGGCCCGGGACTGGAACCGGGGACGCTGCCCTTTTGGTTTTCTACACTTGCTCCCTTCCCTTCCCCCTCTGATCCCCGACCGCCCCCAATCTGGATGTCTCTCGCCTCCCCGGGCCCCGCTCCCGAAGTAGGGGCTGAGTCGGGGTCTGCGCGCAGGCTCGCCATCCGTCTCCTTGCCCCGGGATGGCGGGGCTGGGGAGCCCCGGGCCTCACCCATTGCCTCTCGGCAGCCGAGGCGCACGCCCCCAGGGCAGGGCTGGGCCGGAGGCGGGGATGCGCAGGGCGCCCGCAGGCAGGGTCGGAGGGGGGCAGGGTCCCAGAGATTAAATACTGGAGGGATCAGCTCCCACCTCGTGCCCGACTCCCCCACTTCTGAGGCGCGGCACCCGCCTCCAGCGCCCGAGCTGTCCAGGCGGTCAGTAGGAGCAGTGCCAAGCTGGGCAGCATCGCTACCCTTGCGCGGGGCACCGAGTGCCCCGGCTGCTGTGTGAACGCGATCCGCCGCGCCCTTGCTCTGCCCGAGATGCCTCCGCCGCCGCTGCGGTCTCCGGGGGTCCTGCGCTCGCCCTGCTCCGGGTGCTGTTGCCTACTGCTGCCAAGGAAACTGATTGTTTCTGTAGCTTTCTTTTCTTTTTTTTTTTTGTACCAGGGATCAAACTCGGGACCTTGAGCTTGCAAAGCAGGCGCCGGAACCACTGAGCTAAAGCCCTGGCTATATCAATTTTCATTGGAAAGTATTGGCTTATATCTTCTATTGAATACATTGTCACATAATAGGCACTGAATAGCCTACAACTAAATAGATATGTGGGACCAGAATGACTCCATTTTGGAGCAGTCTCCTTTGTTCTCTTGTTGTGCCCAGATTGTGAGGTCCCAAAGACCACCAGGAGGCCGTTTCCGATGTAAGCACACAAGGGTCATTTATTCAAGCTTAAGCAGGGACTCTCAATTGTCACCGACACAGCGGATCGAGATTGAGAGCCCTGAGTCTCAAACTAGCAGGGTTTTTATTGAAAATACAACAAGCTTTGGTTATTAGTAGTCAGGTGATTGGTTAATACTTAATACATATGAAGTGTAGGGTTTTGGTTGGCTAGGCTTTGGGGGTCGAAGGGGATTACGTACTGGTTTTTGTGAGGGACAAAGGGGCAAAGATTAACGGCCGGTTGTCACATACTGATCGTTAGCAGACCCACTAACTAATGGCCGCATCTATCTTGTGTGGACAGTCAGCTCATTAACTGCTTATCCTACAGATAGTGTGCCCGGAACGCTCTTTCCCCGGGCACACAGGTGGTTGGGTAATAAACTCAGGAATTTCAAGTGGTGAATTCCTAGTTTAAGCACAAATTTGAGAGAACAAAGGAGACGGCTCCAAGATGGAGTCATTTTGGTCCCACACTCTCAAATTTGTGCTTGAACTGGGACAAAGGACATAATCCACAACTCAGGATTCCTAAGTTTATTACTCAGCCATCTGTGTGCCCTAGAAACAAATGTCCAGGGCCCACTATCTATAGGACAATCTGTTAACGTGCTGACTGTCCACACAGGGTGGTCGTGACCATTAGTCAGGATGTCTGCTGACCATCAGTACGTGACAGTAGACCACTAACCTTTGTCCCCATTCTTCTTGTGAAAACCTATACGTAATCCCCTTCAACCCCCAATGAGCCTAGCCAACCAAAATTCTACACTTCATACTTGCTAAATGTTAACCAATCATATGGCTGCTAATGACCAAAGCTTGTTGTATTCTCAATAAAAACCCTGCTAATTTGGAACTCAGGGCTCTCAATCTCGATCCGCTGTGTCGGTGACAATTGAGAGTCCCTGCTTGAGCTTGATTAAACGACCCTCGTGTACTTACATCGGAAACGGCCTCCTGGTGGTCTTTGGGACTTCGCAATCTGGGCACAACAGATACTGAATGAGTTAATATGTTTCTTATAGTCCTCACATCTGTTAGAGTTATGGAAGGAAATATACTCCAAGTCAGTTGTTTCAGTGAAGACAGTTTAAATGAAGGATCTAATTTTGGAATATTGCACAGTGCAGGGAATAAGTATGAGAGTTAAAGCACACAGGAAGTAGGAATAATGAAAAGTTAAAGAACAAGGATGGAGGAAGCAGTGTTGCCCAGAACCCATTGAGAGCTAAAGACTTAACCAGAGGACTGAAGAAACAGTAGTCATGGAGGTACATAGCCACTACCAAAAGCTAGATGCTCAAACAGGGACACTGAGAGAGGACAAAAAATACAACTTTGACCACTCTGATGTCCTGTCAATGACTTCATTTACTGAACCTCACTTGAAGCCAGCCAATAAGGGAGAAGTTCATTGATACCAGCTTTCCAAGGCAGAGACCAAGGAAAAGAAATGTACAAAATGATTCTTTGGAGTAGAACAACTGTATTGATCACTGTATCACTTCCTTTATTTATGTTCATCTTTTATTTACCCTCTAGACTGGGTTCATGTTAGTGCAGGGACTATGCCCGACTTGTATGAAACGGTAGCTTATGATGATACAGTGATATTCAAAATGTCTGTTATAGAAATCAAGTCGTTTAAATCCTTTCAGTGATAAGGGAGTGTCTTCATGAGTCAGGGTCACTATATGTGCAGACTTCTTGTCTTCATATTATTATAGTACATACATGACTGTCAAACCTTGGATTTGACAAAATGAAAATATTCCTTCCATATGACTTAACTATTGAAGCCATGCTTTCAAGTTTTGATGTAATTGTCAACATATCCTCTGTCAGACATAGCAAATATGTCTTTTTCATTTTCCTTTGTAAGGCCGAGGGCCTTACCAAATGCTCCGAGGAGCTGAAGTGGAGCACACCCGGGGATCCCAGCGGTGCCTCCAGAATGTAAGACCAAAGGCCTTACCAAACGCTCCGAGGAGCTGGAGTGGAGCACACCCGGGAAGGAACACACCGGCCAAGTTGGGAAACAGACCTTTATTAGCCTGGCCAGATGGCACTCCTGAAGCAGAATAGCTTAGAGAGGCAACTGGCTCAGAATCCAAGGCTGTTTTTATAGGGGGTTGAGGGGGAAGTTAACATATCAAAGAAAAGGGGACAAAGGTTAGTGGTCCACTGTTGTGGAGCCAGAGTGACTCCATTTTGGAGCTGTCTCCTTTGTTCTCTCAAATTTGTGCTTATCCACTCAAAATTCCTAAGTTTATTACCCAGCCATCTGTGTACTCAGGAAGGACATTCCGGACACACTACCTATAAGGTAAACAGTTAATGGCTAACTGCCCACAAAAGATAGATGTGACCATTAGTCAGTGGACCTGCTAACCATCAGCTTATGACAGTCGACCCCTAACCTTTGCCCCCTTCTCCCTTGCAAAAATCTATACGTAACCCCCTTAACCCCCCCCCGAGCCTAACCAATCAAAACCCTACACTTCATATGTATTTAGCATTAACCAATCACCTGGCTACTAACAACCAAAGCTTGATGTATACTCAATAAAAACCCTGCTAGTTTCGAGGCTCGGGGCTCTCAATCTCGATCCGCTGCGTCGGTGACAATTGAGAGTCCCTGCTTAAGCTTGAATAAACGACCCTCGTGTGCTTACATCGGAAACGGCCTCCTGGTGGTCTCTGGGACTTCACGATCTGGGCACAACATTTGGGGGCTCGTCCGGGATCCCAAGACCTTCAGGACTCCCGTACCGGAGGGTCAACGCCGGCTGGTGAGTGTTTTCTTTGTGCTTGTAAAGTCTGGGCCTATTTTCTGGGAAGGTCGGCAGACGGTCTAGGCGGACGCGCTGCAAGGGCCGCCGACCCGGAATCCTGGAAGACGTTCCGGATTCCACTGGTGGGGACGGAGTGCCCCAAGAGTACGGGTCAGTGAGACTCCTGGAGGGACGGTGCGGGTCGCTCCCGCGGCACGGCAGGAGGCCGTCGTCCCATTTGCATTGCCTCCGATCGCGCGGAGGACGGTTTTGTCTCACCTTGTGCTTCTCTGTTGCGTTTGTGTGTCTGTTTGTGCTGACTTGGACCGAGACGATGGGACAGACTGTGACTACCCCTCTTTCCCTTGTAACAGACCATTTCAAAGAAGTTAGGGAGAGCGCTCATAACTTAAGTTTAGAAATTAAGAAGACTAAGTTCATCACCCTCTGTAACTCAGAGTGGCCCTCCCTCGGGGTAGGATGGCCCCCCGAGGGAACTTTTGATTTGCAGATAATTCGCAGAGTTCGTAAAGCCATCCTCCCCCCCGATCAGATACCCTACATTGCCGTTTGGGAATTTCTGGTTTCTAACCCGCCCCCATGGGTTAAGCTCTTTTTGCCTTCACAGCAGCAGCAACCGGAGTTAATCCTGACGGCCAAAGAAAAGGCTCCTAAAAAGCGCGCGGATGAAAAACAAATCGAAACCAAGCCAACCGCGCCACTTTACCCTGTCCTCCAGGGAGGGACCGAGGAAGATCTTATATTTCCTCCCCCCTATTCCCTCCCCTTTCTTCCGCCACAGCAGGCTGGAGGAGGTGACCCAGTCCCAGCCGGGGCTGGGGAGCCCGCCCCGGGCGCCGCCGACAACCGTGATGGTCCCGCCCAAAATACTCGTCACCGGCGCGCCGCCTCGCCGGCAGGACCGGCAGATTCAACTGTCTGCCCGCTGCGAGCAATAGGGCCCCCTGATGAACATGGAAACCAGCCTCATCATTACTGGCCCTTTGCTACCAGTGATCTTTATAATTGGCGCCGACAACATGCCAATTTCTCTGATAACCCTAGAGATTTGATTAACCTGTTAGAAACTGTTTTGTTTACCCATCAGCCCACTTGGGATGACTGTCAACAGCTTCTGCAGGTTCTGTTCACCACTGAGGAACGAGAGAGAATCCAGAATGAGGCCAGAAAATTGGTTCCTGGTGACAGTGGTCAGCCCACCACCAATGCAGACACCATCAACACTTCTTTTCCTCTGTCCCGACCTAACTGGGACTTCAATACGGCAGAAGGTAAGGAGAGACTTCGAGTCTATCGCCAGACTTTATTAAGAGGTCTCAGAGCAGCGGCGAGGAAGCCCACCAATTTGGCTAAGGTAGGAGATGTACAACAAAAGTTAGATGAAAGCCCTGCTGCTTTCCTAGAAAGAATTCAGGAAGCTTTTCGTAGGTACACTCCTATGGACCCAGAAGCAGTTGAGACAAAGGCAGCTGTAATAATACATTTTGTCAACCAGGCGGCACCAGACATTAAGAGAAAGTTACAGAAAGTAGATAGGTTAGGAGAAAAGAGTATTCAGGACTTAGTGGCAGTGGCAGAGAAAGTGTATAACAATAGAGAAACCGCAGAGGAGAAACGAGAAAAAGCTGATGACCGCCAGACCCGAAACTTAGCTCGGATCCTTCTGGCTGCCACTGCGGGAGAGCAGAAAGAATGTGAACGTAGACTAAAAAAGATTGTGATGGAAGGAGAAAACAAAGAGAGATGCAGAGAGCGCCCCCAGTTGGGGAAAAATCAATGTGCTTATTGCAAAGAATACGGACACTGGGCCAGGGACTGTCCTAAAAAGAAACAGCGAGAAGGACGCCCCAAGACCCCTATTCTGGCTGCGGATGAATCAAATGATTAGGGGGGACGGGGTTCGGCACCCCTCCCCGAGCCCAGGGTAACCCTAAAAGTGGAGGGGAGACCTATTGAGTTCCTGGTGGATACAGGGGCTCAACATTCAGTCCTACTCAAACCGTGTGGCCATATTTCTGATAAAACCTCCTGGGTTCAAGGAGCTACAGGCATGAAAAAGTATTCATGGACAACCCAAAGAACAGTAGACTTGGGAGTGGGCCAAGTAACCCACTCATTTATGGTTATACCAGACTGCCCCTACCCCTTATTGGGAAGAGACTTACTTACTAAATTAGGGGCTCAAATTCATTTCCAACCCGGGGGCACAAAAGTCCTTAATCAAGAGGGAAGGCCCATTCAGGTACTAACCATAAACCTGGAAGATGAATATCTACTACATCAAAAGAGGGCCCCTCCTGATCCTGATATGGAACAATGGCTCTCCATGTTCCCACAAGCATGGGCGGAAACTGGAGGCATGGGGCTAGCTATACACAGGGCACCGGTGTTTATAGAAATAAAACCTGGAGCAGATCCGGTACGAGTTCGCCAATATCCTATGCCCCTGGAGGCCCAGAAAGGAATAACTCCACACATCAGGAGGTTACTTGCTCAGGGGATTCTCAGACCTTGCCAATCGGCCTGGAACACCCCCTTGTTGCCAGTACGAAAACCTCATTCTAATGACTATCGGCCAGTGCAGGACCTCCGGGAGGTAAACAAGAGGGTTATGGACATCCACCCCACAGTGCCTAATCCATACACCCTATTGAGTTCTCTTCCCCCGAGCCATCGCTGGTACACAGTCTTAGATCTCAAAGATGCTTTTTTTAGCCTTCCACTGGCACCTAAAAGCCAACACATCTTTGCGTTTGAATGGAGTGATCCAGAGCAAGGCATCAATGGACAGCTGACGTGGACCCGATTACCTCAAGGATTCAAAAACTCTCCCACCATCTTCGACGAGGCCCTACATGAAGACCTGGGTGAGTTTCGCCTCCAGAACCCCCAACTAACTCTGTTACAATATGTAGATGACCTTCTTGTGGCAGCTGAGACACAGGAAGACTGCTTAAATGGAACCAAGAGACTCTTGATGGTCATAGGAGAGCTGGGGTATCGGGTGTCCGCTAAAAAGGCCCAGATCTGCAAACCCGAGGTAAGCTACCTGGGGTACGTGCTTAGAGAAGGGCAGAGATGGCTGTCGGATGCTAGAAAAGAGACAGTTCTTAAGATACCCACACCAGATTCCCCTCGAAAAGTCAGAGAATTCTTGGGATCGGCGGGCTTCTGCCGCCTATGGATACCAGGGTTCGCAGAGCTCGCAAAGCCCCTCTACGAGGCAACTAGAGACAGTCAGGCTTTTCAATGGACAGAAAAGCTACAAAAATCTTTCGATCAAATTAAAACAGCCTTGCTGACGGCACCAGCCTTGGGCTTGCCTGATATTACTAAGCCATTCCACCTTTACATTGATGAAAACAAAGGAGTCGCTAAGGGCGTCCTGACCCAGTATCTAGGGCCATGGCGCCGCCCAGTGGCGTACTTATCAAAAAGACTTGATCCAGTTGCGTCAGGATGGCCCCCGTGCCTAAGAATGATTGCATCAGTAGCTCTAATGGTCAAAGACGCTGACAAGTTGACATTAGGCCAAGAACTATGCGTGACCACCCCTCACGCCATTGAGGGAGTCCTAAAACAGCCTCCGGATCGATGGCTCAGTAATGCTCGCCTGACCCACTACCAGAGCTTACTCCTAAATCCAACTCGAGTTGTCTTTCAGGCCCCGGCTGCTTTAAACCCAGCCACACTGTTACCAGACCCGAACTTAGAGGCTCCGCTTCACGACTGCACAGATATCCTGGCCCAGGTACACGGAATTCGAGCAGATCTGAGTGACCAACCATGGCCAGACGCAGGCAACACCTGGTACACTGATGGAAGCAGCTTTGTTCGTGAGGGCCACAGGTATGCTGGGGCAGCTGTGGTGACAGAAACTGAGGTCATTTGGGCAGAACCATTGCCCACCGGGACCTCAGCACAACGGGCAGAACTCGTAGCCCTGACCAAGGCATTGACTTTAGGACGGGGCCTAAAGTTAAATGTATACACAGATAGCCGGTATGCCTTTGCCACTGCGCACGTCCATGGGGCCATCTACAAAGAAAGGGGACTCTTGACAGCTGAAGGAAAGACTATTAAAAACAAAGAAGAGATCCTTGCCCTCTTAACAGCCCTCTGGCTACCGAAAAAATTAGCCATTATCCATTGCCCAGGACACCAGAAGGGCGACACTCCAATTGCCAGAGGAAATAATCTAGCTGACCAGACGGCCCGAAAAATAGCTTTAAAGGTTGATCTGACACTGGCCACTCAGCTGCCCGATCCGGGAAGTGCAGCCCTACCAGAAAAACCCCAGTACACTGAAAAGGACTTAAATTGGATAAAACAATTACCTACGCCCCAGTGCCTCAACGGGTGGTGGAAATCTTCTGATTGTAAAGTCATCCTGCCTAAGACACTGGGAGAACAAGTTCTCTCCAAGATACACCGGACCACCCACATGGGCACTCGGAAAATGCAAGATCTCCTGAGACATGCTGAAATTAAGATCCGTGATGCTAATTCTACAATTGAACATATTGTTGCTACCTGCAAAGCCTGTCAATTGACAAATGCCACCCACAATAGGGCCAACCCAGGAAATAGGCTGAGGGGAAACCGACCTGGAGCCTATTGGGAATTGGACTTCACCGAGGTAAAACCTGGAAAGTACGGTTATAAATACTTGTTAGTTTTCGTAGATACTTTTTCAGGATGGATAGAAGCGTTTCCTACCAAACACGAGACAGCGCAGAGTGTGACTAAAAAGCTGCTAGAAGACATCCTGCCAAGGTACGGTTTTCCAGTAATGCTAGGATCAGATAATGGACCCGCCTTCATTTCCAAGGTGAGTCAAACCCTAGCACAGGTGTTGGGGACAGATTGGAAATTACATTGTGCATACAGACCCCAAAGCTCAGGACAGGTAGAAAGGATGAATAGAACCTTAAAAGAGACCTTAACTAAATTAACCTTAGAGACTGGCGGTGACTGGGTGACTCTCCTTCCCTTCGCCCTTTATAGGGTGCGCAATTCACCCTATAAAATGGGGTTGACCCCCTTTGAAATCATGTTTGGAATTCCCCCTCCCATTATCCCCAACCTTCACTCAAATGTACTTGTTGAATTTGATGACCAAAAGTTGTTACTTTCTTTAAAAAGCCTCCAAAGTGTACACGAAGACATCTGGCCTAAGTTAGAAGCCTTATACCAGACCGGACCACCTCCTGAGCCCCATCGCTACCGACCTGGAGACTGGGTCTTCGTTCGGAGACACCGGCAGAAAGACCTTGAGCCCCGTTGGAAAGGACCCTACGTCACAGTCCTGACCACGCCCACTGCTCTCAAGGTCGACGGGATTGCTTCGTGGGTACACTACACCCACGTTCGCCCTGCAGATCCTCACACTGTCCTAGAAGACTTCGTTCCATCATGGCAGGTGTCCAGAGACCAAGACAGTCCCCTCAAACTCAAGCTACGTCGTCGACGATCGTGATTATGGTAACTGTACTTTTGACACCGACACTAGGAGGACAAAACCCATATGCTCCCTTAAATTTAACCTGGATGATCATTAGTACGTCTACGGGCAACATTGTTAATAGTTCATCCGAAGTGGCTCCACCACTTACCTGGTGGCCAGACCTAGACTTTGACCTGTGTTCGCTCGCCACAGGGACTTGGAACACTGGAAACTGGAAAATCGGGCCTAGAGGAGAGCCAATATGTAAAAAAGGCATAGGCCAATGTAATACTAATAGAACATCCCTGCCCATGGCTCCAGTACCCATGGCCCCTCCTAGACTTGACCCTGGGTGTAGCCATTCTCTTGATAGAAACATCCTACAAAGCACCCCCTTTTATGTTTGTCCGGGAGAAAGGCGCACACAGTCTCAGATAAACAAGTGCGGGGGACCTGACCAGTTCTATTGTGCCAAATGGGGATGTGAGTCCACGGGCACCGTCTCCTGGGCCCCGCCTGTCAAGGACGATTTTATTTCTTTAAAAAGAGTCCCTGGGCCCCCTGGCCTGCAGACAAACCAAAAGGGTGGTAATTTCTTAGTTCTTAGTGGCCCCTGTACCGGGTTCCTCTGTAACCCGGTCAGACTTTCATTCACGGATTCAGGTAAAAGGTACACTAAATGGGAAACAGGCCAGACTTGGGGACTCCGTCTATATCAAGATGGTTATGATACCGGGTTGTTATTCACTATAAAACTGAAGGCAGAGCCGCTCACCATAGGGTCTCCCCAATTAATAGGGCCAAACTTGGCGCTAGCTCCAATAGCCCCTTTCAGACCTATTAAGCCCCCTCCCCCAAAAAGCTCGCCTATGTCACCAAAACCAAACGCCTCCGTACGGCCATCAGACTTAACCTCCGCTTCCACATCCCCGCCCTTGATTCAAATGATCACCCAGATTGATAAAGTCGATCATAACCGGGACCAGGACCCCCTTTGGGAACTGATGGTTCACACCTTTAAAGCCCTAAATGCATCTAGGCCAGACCTCACTCAGTCCTGCTGGCTATGTTATGATACTAAGCCCCCATACTATGAAGCAGTAGCTTATCTAGACAATTTCACTAAGTCAGACAGCCCGACTCAATGTAGATGGCAACAAAAAGGGACAGCTAGGCTGACCCTACAATCAGTAACTGGGCAAGGAACTTGTGTCGGCAGTGTCCCGGCCTCCCACCAACACCTTTGTAACAAAACCGTCCTTAGACCTAGGCCTAAATATCTCATTCCCCCTTATGATGGGTGGTGGGCCTGTTCCTCTGGACTTACCCCTTGTGTACATGGGCTAGTGTTAAAACAAACAAGAGATTTCTGTGTACTTGTACAATTAGTCCCCCGGTTGTTATATCACTCAGAAAAAGACATCCCCAGCCGCCTGGCTGAAACCCAGGTCAGAGTTAAGCGAGAACCTGTAACGGCCATTACTTTGACCGTTCTCTTAGGATTAGGACTAGCTGGGACAGGAACGGGAGTTTCATCGCTACTAATACACAATAAATATTATAATGACTTAAGGACAGCCATAGATATAGATATTGAAAGGCTAGAAAGCTCCATCTCCCACCTCCAAGAGTCTTTAACTTCACTAGCAGAGGTAGTCCTCCAAAACCGAAGGGGGCTGGACTTAATTTTCCTTCAACAAGGAGGACTCTGTGTTGCACTAGGTGAAGAATGCTGTTTCTATATAGATCATTCAGGAGTAGTCAAAGAATCCATGGCTAAAGTTAGAGAAGGCATCGCCAAACGTAAACAAGAAAGAGAACAATCTCAAACCTGGTTCGAATCTTGGTTTAATTCTTCCCCTTGGCTCACTACCCTAATTTCTACCCTGTTGGGCCCCTTGCTTATCGTGTTGCTACTATTAACCTTTGGACCTTGCATACTTAATAGACTAGTTTCGTTCATTAAAAAGTGAATTAACGCTGTTCAGTTAATGGTACTCAGGTCCCAATACCAGCCAATACCTATTGATTTGACAGAATTAACCCCCAGAGGCCCATGATTGGCCCTCTACAGCACCCTGAGAAGGGGGGAATGTGGAGCCAGAGTGACTCCATTTTGGAGCTGTCTCCTTTGTTCTCTCAAATTTGTGCTTATCCACTCAAAATTCCTAAGTTTATTACCCAGCCATCTGTGTACTCAGGAAGGACATTCCGGACACACTACCTATAAGGTAAACAGTTAATGGCTAACTGCCCACAAAAGATAGATGTGACCATTAGTCAGTGGACCTGCTAACCATCAGCTTATGACAGTCGACCCCTAACCTTTGCCCCCTTCTCCCTTGCAAAAATCTATACGTAACCCCCTTAACCCCCCCCGAGCCTAACCAATCAAAACCCTACACTTCATATGTATTTAGCATTAACCAATCACCTGGCTACTAACAACCAAAGCTTGATGTATACTCAATAAAAACCCTGCTAGTTTCGAGGCTCGGGGCTCTCAATCTCGATCCGCTGCGTCGGTGACAATTGAGAGTCCCTGCTTAAGCTTGAATAAACGACCCTCGTGTGCTTACATCGGAAACGGTCTCCTGGTGGTCTTTGGGACATCGCGATCTGGGCACAACACTGTCACATATTGATGGTTAGCAGACATCTGCAGCTTGTTCTAACAATTGTGGTGCCTGGAATATCAGTTCTGGATAAACAAAGAGTTGAGTAGTTTACTCTGGGACCCTAGGTCGGTTACAGATCCCTACCTAGCATCTCTAGACTAACAAACATCTCCAGCCATTAACTCACATTTTAATCACAATGGGGCTGGAGAAAAAGGGGCAAAGGTTATGCAGTCCCACACCTTGACATACATCTTATCCTGGTAATACAAATAGCTGACAACTGGTCCCCAACAGGAAAGTGTGATCAAACACTCAATAAAAGTACCACTTTCTTGAACAACAAGGCATCATCTGCTATCAGATCTCCTGGAAGAATTTCTGAGAAAATAGGCTGAATCAAAAAGGAGCACCAAAATGGCCTACAAACACCATAACAGATGACCCAACTGACAAACTGGGATGGGCAGGTCATGTTTCATGGAGCAACAGGAACATATTCTGCTGGGAGCAATGCTACATAATTCTAGGGAAAAATCATTTGAGTAGGCCTAGTTCTCCTGCCTACAGACCAGCTACCACATTCCAGACATAATTGCATTTTGGCCTCCAGTCACAATTGAGGCCTCAGTGATCCCAGGAGGCTGTAATGCTCCAGGACAAGACCACACCTGTGAGAGATGTCAGAGAGGAACCAAATCTTCATCTGCATAGCTCCTCATCCTTCTTAGATTTCCACTGCCCCCCAGTCTTTTTACACCTTGTTTATCCCAATGTAAAGTACTGAACTCTGCATTTTTCACTTGTTACATCTGTTTCCCCATGTACTGAATAAAAAGTGCTGCAAGCTAGGGGGCTTTTGTCTTTGCTGCCCAGAGCAGCACTGATCAGACCCAAAGCTCAGCTTCTTCTCATTTCTCTACTTTTCCTGTAATTCACCGTGTGCTGCCGTGGCTCGCAGGAGACTAGGACTTACTGCAGAGGTTCTAGTAATGTCCCTTTCCCCTGTTCCCTACATTTTGCACCCAACGTGGATATAAATCGGATCCAGGGGTGAACTCGCCTGTGAGACAAACTTGGAGTAAGAGAGACAACACACGGATCTCCCAGGATGATTTCTGGACTCAGACGAGGGACGCTGGTGGTAAGTGTGTGCAGCTGGGGGTAATTTTCTATCTTTGCTGAGTTATAACTATGGGTCAGTCTCTGTCAACAGAGCAGCATAACTTTGCCAAATTACTTAAGTCGCTGTTAAAGCAAGCTATGTACCCAGCACCTAAGGATGCTGTGATAAATTTGTTAAAAGACATGCAAATGTATGTCCCATCTTTACCCCAGGAAGGGACAACTAACTTAATAGCATGGGAATGTGTAGGTACTGTTCTCCGTGAGGCCCGGCGAAGGGGTGATCGTCTCTTCCCCCGAACTCTACCCACTTGGGCCTCAGTCCACTCTGCTCTCAAATTCTCTCAGTCAGTTCTGGAAACCTTGCCCCGCCCCCCCAACCCTTCTGTCCAGGTTTCCCCTTGTTCGGCTTCTTCTCCCATTAGCTGTCATCTCACTGCGGCTTCTGCTCCACCACCACAGCGTGCTGAGGAAGACCCTAACTCTCTAGCCCCTCAGCCATCTCGCAGAGGTCTAGCTGCCCCCTTGTGAAGCCCACTTCTGGGGCCACTCCCTATCGCCGTACCCTGCAAAAGGCTGTGACATCAGGCAAGGCAGTGGGAGACCCTCTGTGCTTTCCTGTCTCAGTTTTGCCTGATCCTGATGACCCAGAGGTGGACATGTATGTTCATGCCTCGTTTGATTTTAACATCCTAAAGGAGCTCAGGCAGAGCGTGCTAACGAAGGGTGTCCAAAGCCCCCATACAGTGGGTTTGTTGGACAATGTACTTCAGACTTATTCTCTGGTTCCTCATGATGCTTTTCACCTTGCGAAAACGTGCCTATCCCCTGCTCAGCATCTCCACTTTGAGGTGGAACTGCATTCTTTAATCAGGGAACAGGCTCATAAGAATGCTCAGGGAGATGCTCAGTTGAGAGAAGTTACTATCGACATGTTATCAGGCCCAGGTGACTTTTCGGATTTAAGCAGGCAGGCCTGTTGCCCAGCGTTACTCTTTCACCAGCTAGAGGACCTCCTGCGGAGGGCTTGGGCTTCTGTGCCAGCTGAGGGTGCGCCGATGAAACCTTTTACTCAAATCATGCAAGGGCCTGTGGAAACTTACACAAAATTTGTAACAAGATTACAACAAACTGTTAGGAGACCACTTCAGCTTTATTTTCTGTTTGTCAATCTGCCATGTGTGAAGTGAAATTCCATAAAATTATTCATATTCTGTTATCACACTGAAGTTACTTTTGTATAATTTTAAAAGACTTAAGTTCTGCTCCCCCTCAATTTTGGTTTGTGTAACATCTCACAATTCCCATTACATAACCAGTTCCTAGTGCAACCCTATGACAAACTATAATAACATGAGTAATTAAATTTTATTAGGAAAGATAGAAATCTCACTGATGATGCTAAGGATGGGTCTGTTTTGATAACCACAAACCTAAAGGCCAGTTAATTAGCAGGACATTCTATTCAACTTCTAGGGGAAAGAATCGAGACATCTTGTCCCAGAACTCAACGTTCTGCAGAGTTTAGGGTGACAAAGTGATGTTTTCTGAGTTTTCTGTCATTATTTTAATCAAATTATTCTATTTGTGTGTTATGTAACCTATTACTCTCTATTATCTGTAATGGTCCTTGTAGCACAATGCACTTGAACTACTGGATTCCAGGACAGGTCCTCAAATTCAAATCCTGGTAGCCAGGGATTTAGCTCAGTGGTGCCACCACCTGCCTGCCTCATAAGTGCAAGGTCCTGAGTTTGATCCCCAGTACCAAAAAACAATAAGAAAGAAAAAGAAAACCATCTGTTCAAATCCTGGTTCTTCCACTTACTGCTATAGGCCACTGGATAACATTTTTACCTACCTGAGCTTCACTTTCTTCATCAGCAAAATGGGAAAACAGTATTAGCTTTAAGTAATATGGCTTAGGTCTTATCTCAATAATTGTGTACTGTAAGTGTTAGATTTTTTGTTACTAATATTTTTATTCATAATTAATGGGGGAAAGCAAACAAAAAGACAATAGTTACTTTAACTAAAGTACTTCTGTCTCCTCATCCATTTTCATCCCATGGGATCTAGCAGATGTGCCCAAGGAAGCATTCCATAAACAAACAATGTGCATAAAATCATCTGTGCCTCTTCAAATTTATGCAGATATTCAGTAGAGCTCTATTAAAATTTCAAGCATAAGTTCCTGCCAATTTTATGTTATCAAAGCAGGCTTGCTCATCTTAGTTAGAAGTTTCATAAAATGATCAATCATTTGGAGAAATAAAAGCAGAAAAAATGTTTAAATATTGCTTAGAATGACTTTAAAAGTCATATTTTAGAGAACTCAAGGACTCTTATACATTATACTACATTATAAATTAAGATAAATGTAGTATTTAGCAGGATGCAAAGCACTTTCATATTTAGGTAAAGAAAGAGGCAGACAGTGAATGACAGCAGATCATCATAGGAATAGGTGAGCGACTTATCTGGGAGACAGGCTGTCTGGTGGAGGGGGGGAGTGAGGGGGACAGGAGACCCTATGCAGACAGGGACCCTGTCCTGTTCATGGCTGGTTGAGGGCCTAGATCAGTGCCCAACACACAGAGGATGCTGCATGAATGAGTGGGTGGGTGGGTGAGGGGCTGGGATGTGGCAAGTGGTGCCTGCACCAGGTTGCAGGTTCATCTGTGCTAGTGGCCAGCTGGGCGTCCTCCACATGGCGCAGTTCCCATATGGGCCTTCTCAGTCCCTAGGAGAATGTGTGCTGGCTATAAGGTTGTTTGCTCCTGACTCACAAGGTGAAAGACAAGGGGTTTGCACCTTCTGTGGAGCAGGAGCTGAGTTGTGGGGGTGGACACAGTCCTCCTCTGGTTTCTGCTGTCACAGGAGCCACCAAGCCATGAGAGCAAAGGCAGGGTTCTGCTCAGTGTCTGCCCTTCCCTGTGGGAATGTTCCCCAGCCAGTCCTGGACACAAGCTCAGCCCACCTGAACAGGATGGAAGGAGACAGAAAGTGTAAGCAGATACTTAAGCATTTGTTTTTATTGAGGGAACATTTGCATGAAATTCACCATCTAAAGTATTTTAAAGTGTACAGTCCAGTGACATTTAGTCCATCCACAATGCTGTGCAACCATCGCTGCCATCTAATTGGAGAACATTTTTACCACCCCCAGAGGACACCTGTGCCTGTTGAATAGTCCACACCTTACTCTCCTCTCCCTGACCTGTGAGCCACTGATCTTCCCATTGTTTCTCTGCAGCTGCCTATTCTGCACAGTTCCCATAAATACAATCATGTGACATGAGCCTTTTGTGCCTGACTTCCCTCGCTCACCGTAATGTTTTCAAGGTTCACCCATGTTGTGGCGTGGGTCAGTCTCCTTCCTTTCTGTGTCTGAGTAACGTCCTAGGTGGTCCACATTTGTTCATCACAACTGATGGACATGTGGCTTGTTGTCATCTTTTGGCTGTGAGTCATGCTGCTGTGTCCAGGTTTGTCTGAGCTGTCTTCAGTGCTCAGCTATCCCTGGCGTGAGGTGGCTGGGTGCTGCAGTCATGGTGTGCTTCTTTTTTGGAGGAGAATCTGGCTCTCAGATGGCAGGAAGCTCTGAGGCCATGGAGGAGGTTGCTTTCCATCTGACCCTTCTTCCCCTCACTCTGCAGCAAGCCCTGGGGCCAGGCCCCTGTCTCTCTTGGAGAGCCACCCATCCTCACCCTCCCTCCTGCCTTCCCTGTGTGCTTTAGGACTTCTCCCCACTCTGGGCAAGCAGACAGCAGTCCAGTTTGTACCAGGCAGAGCCCTCACCCTCCTGGTCCTGGTCCATGGTTCTGATTCTCCTCTTGTGGGTCAAAGTGATGTTTCCCAGGAGGCTCTGCCTGCATAGAGCCCACAGCCCCCAGAAAGCATATTGGACCTCTCGGAGTCTGCTCACTGTGCCTGGTCTATTCTCCTCCTGGGGGCTGCAATGCATGCTCTGCTTGTGTCTCCCACATCTTCTGGCTCCAGGCTCCCTGTGTCAGAATTCTCTGCCCCAAGGACACATTTCTGAGCCACACAAGGTATGACCCAGGAAGGGAAGTCCAGAGAGGAGAGAGGACAAGCTGGGAGGCAAGACTTTAGAAGCTTTAAGCCTAGGACAGGAAGGGGAGAGACTGAAATTGAATCTCAGGCCACCCAATCTCTGTCTGTGATCTGGTCTTGAGCTGGAAGCCCACTGGGGGCTGGAGTGACTCACCCCCTCCCACCCACCCTGGTCTTAGAGATGCTTCACTGTTCCCAGCTCCTCTCTCTCATCAACACCATCTGGGTGGTGGCCGGGCTCACAGCTGTCCCCCTGGAGCTGGATCCCAGCAGTGTTGATCCCCTGGATCTGGCCCTGGCCCCAGGCTGATTGGTCTGAGGTCACCACCTCTCAGAGTCACAGCCTGAGCCTGTTCCTGGTAGTGGCATTGACAGGAATCTTGGCTGTCTGTGCTGAGGTCTCTGGAGTTGCCCTGGCCCTGCCCTTCCTGAAGCCTGGTAGCCAGCTGTCCCCGGAAGCTGTGGGTGACCCTGCTTCCTCCAATATATCTCCTGTGGGCTCTGTGAGCTAGAGAGGTTTCTCAGGATTCTGGTGGGAGCACCTGAGTCCCATGTGGGCTGAGGGACAAGCTCAATCACCAAGGAAGTCCAGTCTCAGGGGCAGAGGCCATCACGGAGGCACCTGTCCCCTTGGCAAAGGGACATGGGACAAACAGGTTGTCTGGGCGGCCCCCGTGTTCTGATTCTGAGGCTCTTTCTCTCTTGCCCTGTGAGGAGGGGTCAGGGCAGGAAGAGGAGAAGCTGTCCCTCAGCTTGGGGGCCTGTGAGGACGAGGGAGACATGTAGCCAGCCGTGGGACAAGGCTGGATCCTGGGTGGGCAGAACTGCTGCAGGCCGACAGGAGACTGTGTCCAAGCATCACCCTAGAGGGCAACAGGCCACTTCCAGCTGCACTGCAGGGAGAGGACCCTGCAGCAGACAGCAAGGATTTCAGAGCCAGCACAGAGGACATGGAGATGCCTTGCTGGCCCACTGGGTCCTATCCGGGAAGGGCATGCTGCACATGGGGGGTTGTGGCCCTGTGTGCCTCCCCGGGGCAGCCCTTCCAGAGAAGAGCCTGAGTGTGGTGATGAAGGTAGCCCTGGCAGCACTTCCTGCCCCAGCAACCTGCTCAGTGGGCCAGGCTGGCCTGCAGCAGGTCCAACTCCTTCTTCCCATCCTGCTGCTGTCCCACATGGTGCGGTCCCTGAAACAAACCCCAGCTCAGCAGCACCTGGAGCATAGGCACCAGGTGTGGGTGTCACTGGGTCCTGAGCACAGGACCCTGGCCTGAACGGTGGGAGCCATTGCGGGGGGTGGAATGGCCATGATGACTCTGCTCTTCTAACCCAGTGGGGGTGGGGGCTCCCCATGCCAAGACCCCAGAGACCACCCACTGCCTGCACCCAGCAGGGGAGGATGGCACACATGGGAGGGCACACCTGAGAACACCCTGACAGGGCCCTGTACAGAGAGAGGGGTTGTTTCAGCCACAAGAAACTCAAATGTCGCTGCTGTCCCCCAGGCATTTGAGACTCCTGAAGAAGATCCATCTCAGTAGGGCATAAGGACAGGGCCTTTTCTTTGTGCAGCTGAGTGACTCTGATACGTCTGCAAACATGTCAACTCTCATTACTTCTGAGGCAATTTCACTTTCCTGGGGGATTTCGGGGAAGGCGCTCTTAGGTAGTCATTAGGGACATTTGTCTTGGTTTCTTCCCAGGAGTCCTTGCTGGCTTTCAGAGAGGGGGAGTGCAGGAGAGATGAGGAGGAGAGAGGAAGGGAGGGAGGGAAGGAAAAGAAGGAAGGCAGTGAGGGAGGGAGGAAAGAAGGAAAGCAGGAAGGAAGGGAGGGGAGAAGGAAGGAAGGGAGGGAGGGAAGGGAGGAGGAAGGAAGGAGAGAAAGGCAGGGAGAAAGTGAGTGAAGGAAGGAGAAAAGGAAGGAAGAAAGGAGAAGGATGGAGGAAGGAGGGGAAGAAGGAAAGAAGAAAGGAAGGAAAAAAGGAAGAGAGGAATGAAGGAAGTTTGGCGAGGTAAAGCAGCTCCGGGGTGTGTGGTGGGTCACAGTTCTTGATCTACGAGGGGTCAGCAGGGGACTCTGTCATGCTGGACAGATGCAAAGCCTTTTTTCTGCAATCCTGCCTTTTTCTGGGTCCAGGGAGGACGCTGCACAAAGTGACAGTGGGTGGCAGTGACAGTGACGGGGATGGGGAGCAAGTCTTGCTCTTCCACCAGCCAATCAGTCAGAGCACTGACCTCCTCCCAGCACCTGGAGGGGACCCGCCGGCTGATGGATGTGCACTGTCCCTGATGGGTCCTGCCTGGCCCCACCAAGAGGAGGCTGGGCCTGCGGGACCCAGGGCCCAACTGTGACACTGGACATCACCTCCAAATAACACAGAGGCTTTGAGTCTTCTTATGAAGGTTTGAAGTATAATTTTGGTAAAAATAAACTTTTAGGTCATACTATAATTTTCCCCAAACCATTGCACTTTTAAACTTTTTTCCATATACTGGTAGCTTGCAAAAAAAAAAAGAAAGAAAGAAAGAAAGAAAGAAAGAAAGAAAGAAAGAAAGAAAGAAAGAAAGAAAAAGAAAGAGAGAGAAAAGAAAAGAGAACAGTTAGTTTGAACACTCCTCAACAATGACAGGCCCTGGCAAATTATAGTATTATATTAATCCATCATCAAGTATTCAAATATTCATATAACACCCACCGGATGCAAATATGAACAAGAAATACAGGTTATGCAAATTAGACATTTCAGTCCTTTAAAAATAATTTCCTCTCCATATCCTCCAGCATCCTCGCCCTCACCTCAGAGGGGCAGCGGCCTCCCCTTGTGGACAGGGAGAGAGAAGGCTTCATGAGGAGACAGTCCTTTCCTCCTGTTTGAGAACAGGTCCCAGTGTCACTCTGTGGATTAGGGGTGGGAGGGGACTCAGACTCAGGTCCCGCCTCCTGGTGCCTCCTGCCTGCAAATGCACCAGCTCCAGTGCTTATGAATGTCTCCAGCAAGGACGCAGGCACCACCCACAACTTCAGCCCTCTGAGCATGGAGCTGAGTCTTTGTTGCTCCCAAGAGTGGACTCAGCGTGTCCCTGTAAAAGACACACTTGCTGGTTGGGGGTTTTCTTCTGATTCTGAGTGTCTTCTATTACAGTTTCAACCACCTTCCCTCTTAGCTCCCTGCATTTGCCCCATGAGTTCTGCCCTGCCTGATACCAGAAGGTGACTGTGTATGATCCCATGGCCAACTGGCCCCCTGTGACCTTTGGGGGGTCTGTAGGTGACAGCACAGGGTGCACTCGGGCTTGTTGGCAGCAGCCACACAGGGCAGGGGTAGAGGCAGCTGAGCTGCATTCTGAGACTCCCTGTCCCTTGCTGTCCATCTGTGGGGATAGCGTTGCATCTACTGTCCACCGTGTGCTGGCTCCATTTCAGGGGCTGCAGAGACAGCAGGAAGTAGACACAACCAGAATCCGCCATCCTGGAACTCAGAACTCCTGGGCCCTGGGAGATGGCTATGGGCACATTAATAAATAAAGGGCACTCAGGAAGTGACTGGAGGCATAAAGCCAATAGGATGTGGTGATGGAGATGTTGGAATGAGGGGCAGAAGGGGTTGCTGTGTGTGGTGTCCTCAGCGCCTCCTGGTCACCTCTCTGCTCAAATGTCAACTCTCCCAGGCAGCTTCTGTGGCCTTCCCGACTGGATCATCAAACCTCATCCCTGCTATGAGTTCTTATGAAAAGTGTCGATTTTCTCTTTTGTGTCTAAGCGGCTTGCGATTGCAGGGCAGGGACAGTGGCTGTTGCACACACGTGTCTCAGTGTCAGGCAAATATCAGTGGACAGGTAGGCTCAGCATCTCGTCTCAGTCTCTGCCTTTTTCTTTTGGTACCAGGGATCGAACTCAGGACCTTGTGCTTGCAGGGCAGGCAGCAGCACCACTGAGCTAAGTCCCCAGTCCCCCAGTCTGTCTTTTAATGGAGGAGAAGCTGTTAGAACTTAATGTGACAACTGGTCGAGAGGTGGTGAGGAGTAAGTTGAGGTGATGACCGGTGAGTCTGCAATGAGAATAGCTGCATTTTGAGAACTTGGGCTTTGGATTCTCAGTCCCTATGTTTAAATCCCGTATCTACTTCTTACTAGTGGCATCAACTCAGGCAAATTACTTAAACAGCTCAGTGTCTTCATCTATAAAATGAGGATTGGAATAGGCCTGGCCTGAGGAGGTTCTTATGTAAACGGAATAGGCTAACATAGTTCACACAGCACCTAGTGAATAGTACCTGCCCTTTAGTCAATGTTTTTGCTTTTTTAGGTCTTTCCCCCAAAACTATTTTTGTTATATTGCTAATTTTTTCACTGTGTGTTTTGTCCTCATGTTTCAGACTCTATATATCTTATTTTATTATACTAGTTATTAACTTTAAGGAAAAATATATGGTTGAACTAGTGTTTCTCTGCTCAATTAAAAAATAAAACAGAACCCCAATGGCACAAGACACAATCAACAAATGGGATCATATCAAATTAAAGAGCTTCTGCACAGCAAAGCCAACAAGCAATAGAGTGAAGGGACAAACTACAGAATGGGAAAAAATTTTCCAGCTGTTCCTTGGACAGAGAACCACCATCTAGAATATATAAAGAACTCAGAAATTTAGACTCCCCAAAATAAAAGGCCCAGTCAAAAAATGGGCAATCAAAAAAATGAACAGACACTTTATCAGAAGAAGAAGTACAAAGAGTCAACAAATACATGAAAAAGTGGTCACCATTTTGGGCCATTAGAGAAATGCAGATTGAAACTACACTGAGCTACCATCTTACTCCTGACAAAAAGGCTACTATCAAGAAATCAACTAATAACAAATGAGGATGTGGGGAGAAAGGAACCCTTCTACACTGTTGGTGGAATGTAAACGAGTGCAACCACCACAGAAATCAGTGTGTAGATTCCTCAAAAACTAAAAATAGAAATTCCATTTGATCCAGCTATTCCCCTTCTGGTTATTTTCCCCAGAGTTGAAGACATCACACCGCAGTGATGTATGAACGCCCTTGTTTATAGCAGCACAATTCATAATAACTAGATCCTGAAAACAGCATTATGTCCATCAGTAGATGAATGGATAAGGAAACTGTGGTATTTACACACAATGGAGTACTACTCTGCCATAAAGAAAGATAAAGTTGAGGCATTTGTAGGAAAATGGATGCAACTTGAGAACATAATGTTAAGTGAAATAAGTCAGAGACACACGATTAAATATCACATGGTTTTTCTCATAGGAGAAACTAAAATTACATACACACACACACACACACACACACACATATATATATGACAGATGAATAGGAAGTTGGGAGGAGTTTAAATAATTTCTCAAATTACCTATCCCATTGTTTCAAAAACTATTTAATACATATAAATTTGTTTTATTTATACTGCTTGTTTCTCTTAGTTCACTGTAAAGAAAGTTTGGTGCTATTATCTGTTTGTTCCTTTTATGTAAGAGAGAGTTTTGTTTCTACGTCCTGTACTCTGAGTAACTACTTTGAAGATAATGATACATGGTGTATTAATTACTGTTATTCTCATATTATTTTGTTAGGAAATTTTGCTTCATTTTTAGTAAAATAAAAAATGAAAAATAAAATAAGAAATGTAATACGCTTCAATCTTTCACTGCCCACCTCCACTTAACACTATAATTTGTTGAAATTATTTAGGTTTTTACATCCAGATTATTATTGTTTATTTATAATTTTTTTTTTTGGTACTGGGGATCGAACTCAGGTCCTTGCACTTGCGCAACGGGCAGTGAAACCACTGAGCTAAATCCCCGGCCCTGTTTATTTATAATTTTTAAAGATATAATCTTCATGTTAACATATATGCTAATAGAAACTGTTGCAACACTGAATTCTGCAGGTTAACTTTTGTAATTTGCCTCTGTTGTTCAGCAGTCTTAATTCCATCAGTTCCTTTCTGGGGGTGGTGCGTGCAGAGATGGGTCAGGGCTCCCACCCTGTCCACACCTCCCACAGTCCCTCCCCACTTCCTTCCACAGTGGCCTTGGCCATGTGACCATGACAGGCAGCAGTCTGCTGGCTGAGGTGGACAGACACCAGGCTGAGTCTGCACTTGCCTCTTCTGCCCTGTCTCTTGGCCTTCCGCTTCACCCAGAGACCCCAGGCCAAGGGTAGGGGATGTACACACAGAGCCTCTGGATGCCCTGTAGACCCTCAGGGAGAGGCAGCATGTCCCCTGCGGCCCCCAGACCTGCCAAGCCCGGACTCTCTGCAATGGTAACTTTGTCAACCTGAGGGGTCTCAGGAGGCCAGGTTAGACACAGCTGCTGGGGTATCACTGAGGTGTTTCTGGGTGTGGACTGGATAAAGAAGATGGCTCTCACAGTGTGGGGGACACCACCTGACCCATCCAGGGCCTGGAATGAACAAAGGCAGAAGAAAGAATTTGCCCTTGTTTTCCTGCCTCACTGCTTGAGCTAGGGCATCCCATTCCTCCCTCTTCTGCCCTTGAACTGGAATTTACACATCGGCTCCCCTGGCTCTCAGGCCTTTGGATATGGACTGAATCACATCATTGGTTTTCCTTGTCTTCCACTTGCAGATGTCAGGTGATGGAACTTCTCAGCCTCCATAATAAGTCTCTAGCTCCATCTCAGTCTCCCTCTCCAGCTCTGTCGCCCTCTCCTCCCTCTCCCACTCCTTCCCCCCTCCCCTTCCCCCTCACTCTGTCCCTCTCTCTCATCTATGTCTATATATATCTGTATCTCTGTATGTATCCATTCAAGTGTCCATCCATCTGTCCATCCATCTCTTCCATTGGTCCTGTTGCTCTGGAGAACCCTGACTAATACACTAGTTTGGGGTAATTTGTGAAATAATAAGTGACAAATACATAGGAATTCTTCAAGTAATTTTTTTTTTCTCAGAAAGATGAAACTATTTGTCTTCGAGCTCTTTCACCTTAGGAACATCTGCTCTCTGTTGTCTTCCTCTGACTCTTACCATTGTGGAGAAGCAACAAGATTTCACCTTTTGACCTGATAACTCATTCTATCCCAACTCCCTTGATGCCCCTCAAATTGGATGCTTGAAAATTTATTTTTCCTTCAGAATGTGACTGGGAACTGATTCACTGTCTTTGCTCTTTCAGTTTTGATTTATTTTCCCTTGAGTCAGATTATTTTTTCCTTTGAATCTTGTTCCTGCCTCCTCTCCTCTATTACCTTTGTTCATTTGCTGCTGCTCAGGTATGAACACTCCCTCTTGTGGCTTTGTCTGCATGCTCATGCACTGGGTCTTTTCTCCTGTGTTCCAGGAAAAGTGGCTAAACTCATCTTATTCTATGATCCTGTTTCTGCAAAATCTGGTCTGTTCTCAGTCTCCACTGAATGTTTCCTTTACTTTTCTTCGCCTCTGAATTGTAAAATGTGACCCTGGAATTTTGCATCTGAAAGCAACCTTTCTTATTCTTCCATTATTTTCTCCCCATGTTTCTATATTTCTTCATGCATATCATTAAAAAGGGAAATTAGAGATTTTTGGATGAGTCCTCCCATGTCTTAGCCTGCATGTGTTTCATGAGGAGATGATGATGCTCTGCGCCTCAGGTTGGTCCCTGCTCAGGAAGCCACTAGAGCAGAGGTGCACAGTTTGGGACCTGGGGCCAGGCTGCTGGGGCTCACGACCAACTTGGCCACTGTGAGCTATGTGGGCTTGGGCAAGTGACCTCATTGCTCTGAGTCTCAGCTACTAATCTGGCAAATGGGTACAACAGCTCATTACCATAATGCTGTTGTGGCATTTAGACGAGTTTCATAGTCACTTAACCTGTAGCACAGTCCTGAGGTTCAGTATCACTACATCAATATTTGATCAGTATAAGGAAATCTTGGGTTGTTTCCTGTTTCACTTGCCCAGGATAAACAAAACCTGCACATGGGACCCACTTGGTGCAAAAGGGAAGGGAAACTGGTTGTTCTTGTACTGCTGCTTGGAGGTCTGGGGCAGAAGCAGGGCAGAAACTTAGAGTCACGTGGCAGTGAGTTTCTTGGAGGCTGGGTAGTTGCTCCGTCATAGATGTGGGAGTTCCTGATAGGTGGGTGGGACATCTCAAATCAGCAGCATCTCCACATTGCTGAGCCCATGCCTGTACTGAGGGAGACCTTGGGTGCTGTGGACGGCAGAGCCAGGGGAGGCAGTGGCTGTCACTGGAGGCCTTTCATATGCCCCATGCCCCCCTACCTTCCTAGCCTCTGCTGTGCACTCATGGGTAGAGGAGGTCATGGATGGCACATCAAGGGCAGGCAGACAGCACCTTCATCTCTAGAGGTACCTGAAGAAATTTCCTTCATTTTGGCCTCAGGTGCCACTCTTTCATTTTATCATCCAGCATCAATGTAGCTTATTTTTTCTTTTAAAAACTTTAAAAAGCCTCTTAAAATTTCAGCAGGAATTTGGGAGGTAGCCTGTGGACTCATACCTGTCCTGAAATAGGCTGACAGAGTCTCCTAACTGGTCCTGCTGGCCTCAGTCTCCTCCTCTCCCTGCATCTGTGTCAGTGTGGCTGGAAAGGACTTCTCCATGCAGACTGATAATCTCTTCTTCATGGCAATTGCAAGCACACAGCCCTCACATTTGGCCACAGGAGCTCTTATCTTCCCATTATGATGTCAATCTAAAATGCCCCCCACATGTCTTATGGGTTTGGAAGGTAAATGAATCATGAGGATGCTATAGCTGGCATGCTATTAAGCGGTGTGGCTGGTTGGAGGTGAGTCACTGGGGGTGTGACCTGGAAGGGTATATTCTGTCTCTGGGTTCTGTCTTTCTGTCTCTGATTCTCTCTCTGTGCTATTGTATTGCTGTGACTGTATCTGATTACATGGTTTATAAGTCTTTGGAACTGCTTTGTGGGAGGAGGAATTTGAAAAAGTTTGGAGACACTGGCTAGAAAAGCCCTAGAGTGTTGTAAGCTGAGCTTAGAAGGCCAGAAAGCTGATGGAATGCAGACAATAAATGCCAGACTCAGAAGGTTTCAGTTGGGGATGAGAGAGAACTCCACTGGCCATTAAGCTAGAGGCCATGTGTATTACGAGGTGACAGAAAATTTGTCTCCATTTGCCTATATCTTTTTTTGGCTATATACTCTGGGGGGTTTTTTCCATTAAGTTTATTGGTACATTTCAGGTACCAATACGATACAGTAATACAATATGATGACATTCATCATTGAAAATTTGTACCTTTACATGACATATCTTGGTTTTTATTTTTCCCCATTCCCCTACCCTGTCTTCATCCCCTCCATCCCTCCCTATTTACAAAGACATTTTCCATTTTTTCCTTTTCTCATATTTTTCCTTTTCCTTCTCTTTCCCCTACTCCTCTCACTTCCTCTTCCCCTTTAGACCTTTTCTTCTTGTTTTACATTATCTATTATACATTTTGATTTTTATTTAATTTTCAGTTTCTCACACCAGAAAAACTATTTCATATTTACACATGTCCTATTTTTTCAGTTAAGAGTATGACCTCAATGTGCATCCATTTAGCTGTAAATGACTCTAATTTCTCATTCTTTATGGTTGAGTAGTACTCCATTTTACAAAAAAACCCCACATCCTCTTTATCCAGTCTCCAGTTGATGGACAATTGAGCTGCTTCCAAGTTTTAGCTATTACAAACTGTGCCACTATAAGCATGGGTGTGCATATATTGCTGAGGTATGATTCTTTTAATTCTTTTGGGAAGATACCCAGCAGGGGAATAGCTGGGTCAAATGGGACCTCTAATCCTAGTTTTTTGAGGTATTTCCATATTGATTTCCACAGTTCTTGACCAGTCTGCACTCCCACCAACATTGGAGAAGTGTTTCTTTCTCCCCACAACCCCGCCAGCATTTGTGATTGATTGATTTCTTGACACCAGCCATTCTTCCTGGAGTGAAGTGGAATCTCAGTGTTGTTTTCATCTTAATCTCTCAAATGATGAGTGATGTTGAACATTTTTTCATATGTTTATTTGCTGCTTTTACTTCTTTAAGAAATGTCTGTTCATTTCAGATGCCCATTTTTTTTGTTTATTTGGGGGGGGTTGTTGTTGTTGTTGTTGTTTGGTACCAGGGATCAAACTCAGGTCCCTCCGCTTGTGAGGCAGGTGTTGGAACCACTGAGCTAAATCCCTGGCCCAGATGTGTTAACTAAATTAGTCTACAGATCTGTTTAGCATAGTTCTGGGTGTGGATATGTGAAGGCCCACTCTGGGTGTCAGTGGCATCACCCAAAAGCTTGCAGTCTGAATGGGATAAAAGGAAAAGGGAGGCTTGCTGCTGCTGCTTGGCATTGCCTGCCTGCCATGCCATGGACTGTTTCTCCTCGGCCATGCCCCTTTGCCATGCTGCCCTGCCTTGGAGCTAGCCCACTATAGACTGAAACCTCTACAAACTGTGAGCTAACTTCCATTAACTTTGAGTGTTGGGGATTTTTGTCTCAGTAACACAAAAAGTGACTAAGACAGTTATTATCAAGCATTTTCTCTTCCTTCATAACCTCCTGGTATTGTTTGCTTTTTGGTAGGGCTGACATAAGTGGTCCCATCTTAATTACTTTTATATTTTTCATATTACCCTCCTGTCTTTGTGAGAGCTTTTCTGAAGACATCAGTAATCAACGATCCTGTAGTTTGGTTTTGATTGTCCTTGTGACAGTTAACTGATTGTGTCAATTTGAGTAAGAAATGCCCAACTAGTTCAGCATAGTTCTGAGTGTGACTGAGGGAGTTTACTGAAGACAGAAGACCTATCCTAGGGAAGATTGTCACCAGAATGGTATAAAAGAGAAAAGAAGAAGGATGGCTGCTGCTTCTGTTTCTTCGGAGGAGTTCCAGCCTCCGCCTTCATCTTGGACATCATCTTCTGGCTTCTAGGGCAGACCCTTCAGCCTTCTATCACAGCCCCTTTGGCCTCCTGATATAGACTTGCATGGCATACTACACTGAGCTCCAGGCCTTTGACTGGGTCCTTCAGATGTCCAGTGAGCTCACAGACCTTTTGCACTCTTCCATAACTGACTCTGTGGGTGGCCATTGCAAGAGCCAATCTTATATATTTTGCATATTTGTATATCTTGCATTAAATCTGTTTCTCTAGTAAGCACTGACTGATATTGTCCTCATTGCTGGGATGGACCTGTCTTGGCTGTTGGTCTGATCCAGTCCCACATTAGAAGGTAAGTGATTGATGGGTGAAAGTCAGCTCCAAACCCTTTTAGCCACATTTGAGCAACAGAGAGATTTAGAAGTTGCTGCTCCTAGGCCAAGGTTGCCTATTGTCTTAGTCACTTTCTCATCACTGAGACACATTTGCAACTTAATGGAGGAGAGGTTTATTTTGGCTCACAGTTACAGCCCATGGTCAGCTGCTTCCAAGACAGAATGGCACAGCAGAGGGGCATCACAGAGGAAAAGCCGCTCACATCATGGTGGCCAGGAAGGAGAGGGAGAAGGAAGGAGTGTGAAAGGAAGCTACACCCTTCCAGGTCACGCCCCCCCAGTGACACTAGGCTCCATCCCCTAATAGCATGCCAGCTATAGGGTTCCCATGACTCAGTCACTTTCCAAAAGCCTCACACATTAGCACATGAGACCTTTGGGAGACATCCTAGATCTAAACCATAATGATTGGGATCCATTACTCAGTTTAATCTAACCTGTTCTGTAGGTGAAGGCATCATAAAATATTGGACCAAACCATTTTGTTAGGAGGTGCACTTCTGCAGAATTTTAAAAGGCAATAGTTATAAAGTTTAAAAAGGGAAATATAAAACAAAATAAGACCAAAACAAGTTCAGCTTGTATAGTAGTTTTGAACCAAGAAACATGTTTTTTGACTAGTCATACAAATTCTAGCCAACCATACTCAAAGAAAAACAATTTTTATAGAATGAGTATAGTTTTATCAGACAACTGTATTTAAGAGTAATTGTTAGAGGATTTTCTATGAGTCTGATTACAAATACTTTAGGAAAGAGGCAAAACTGTGGATGACAAAAGGATTAGAGCAGCCACAATAGGCTAATTTTAACAAGAGTTCTACAATTGAGCAGGAAATCATTATTTTTATTGAATACAGAATTTTAAGATAATAAACCTGACTGACAGAACCCTACCAGGACCACCAACTTTAAAAATTTTATAAAATCTTTATGTCATTTATATCAATACCAGATATCATTTGTTATTATAAAATTAATAGTTGTTCATTTAACTAGAGTTATAGATCAGATTTCACTAGAATTATGAAGTGATCATTTTAGGAATTTAAAATAAATAGATGCTTAAATAAACCAGAATTCCTTTAAGACTCTGTTTTCCTAAGTAATCAAAATCCTAGTAAAGGCTGCAGAAAACACAAGAAATTATCTCTATAAAACATAATACTCTGTTTTCTAGTCTTGTTGTTTTTACTGAAAGCAGATCAATATTTTAAGAAAACTATATTGTTTTAAGCACAGAGAATTTCATTCTGATTTTACATTACCGCATCAAAGTTTGATTCTTAGAAATCCCTTTAGGTAATTTTCTTAATTATAGCCAACTTAACCATACATTAAAATTTCCTTCCATAAAGACTCACCCTTCAAAAATCTCTTGTGACTTGCTCACTCTGCAACTTGCTTACATCTCTTGGTTTTGCCCTTATCTTTCTTCTTTTTTCTTTAGGAGAAATGTTATTTCCTTACACAAAATTCTTTCTCATTTAAAAACATTCTCATAACCTTTCATATCCCTTGTTTTTCTACTTGCTGGCTCCTCTCAGCCTTGCTTACTTCATTAACTTGACATTTCAAAATAATCTGTGCAGGATCTCTGCATTTAGTCAAAATTACTCTTTTTCTTAGTAACTGTCTTAATTACTTTCTCTTGTTGCTGAGACAAAATACCAGACACTTAAAGTTAAAAGGGGAAAGAGTCATTGAGCTCACAGTTTGTAGAAGTTTCAGTCCATAATCCACTGGCCCCAAGGCAGGGTGGTTTGGTAGAGATTTAGTTCTTGGTGGGCAAACTATCGCAAAACAACAAGGGAAGTCTTCTCCTTTTGTCTTATTCAAACTACTTAGGACAGGTAGCACTCACACCCTTAATCCTAGTGCCCTCTGGCCTAGCAGTGCACTGTGAATCAATCACACACTCTAGATTTAATCACCTCTGAAAAAGCCCCACCTAAAACCACATGAGGCTTTGGGGAGACATCTAAATATAAGCCATAAGAGTAGCATAATATAATTCTATGCTTTTAATAGTTTTTCATCAAGGCACAGCTTAATTTCCTTTTGCACTCTTTGCACATGGAATTGCACATGTTAATTAGAATTTTCACTCTTAAATGACCCCACTTCTTGTGAAAACCCAAGAAGGCAAAATTAAATTATTTTTCCAAGTGTCATCAACTTATGAAAGCACATTTACAAGGCCCAGGTATATTGTCTTTTGTAGACTTTAAGAAGCAAAGAGTATTTGAATTTATAGTCACTAACTGATATCTCAGTATTCCAGTTTATTTAGAAAATTCTCAATGTTTTATCTTTATTATGTACCTTTGTAGAAATTTATCCCACCTTTATTTACTTATTTATTCCTAGCAGTTACAATCCATGAAAATTGAGACACCAGACAACTGTGATCATTTCTTTGTTATTTCTTTGTCAAACCCCTAAAAGTTGCTCTACTTGATGCATACAAAGCTTTGGACATTGCATCTAAACATGTAACAGAGATAAATACAATCTTTTTTTTTTTTTTTTTTTGGTACTGTGGATCAAATCTGGGACCTTGGGCTTGGGAGGCAGGAGGTGGATAAATACAATCTTGATTGTCTGGCAATCCAGGGAAAAATGTATGCTAATAGTTCTGAACACATTTCTACTTTTATTTAAGTAATGAATTTAAATTAACTTATCTATCAAACATTTATCTAAAGCATGTGAACTAAATGTCACCCGGGTTAATTTGACAATGTAATATGGGAGCTCTCATTTATCAGGCAATTTGAATGGAATTCCTTGGTGAGTTTTTTCATCTGGACACATCATGTGACATGCACTCTAAGGCAGCGCACACATGCACACACACGCACAAACCAAAATCATGTAGCTTTCATGGTCAAGTTTTAGTCAGGAGACAGAGTAACATAATAGCATAAATGTACCAGCTTATAAAAGGCAAGTCTGATCCAAATTATATTCATGACAATGTGACACCAAAGAGAGTCACCCAAAACAGTTCACCCAGCAGCTTGGTTTCCACACATTTCCCCTGCGTCTCTGTTTTCCTTTTCTCTAGTCTCAAATGAGTGTAGGGCCTAGCTGCACTCCAGCCAGGACTGCCTGGAGTGACAGCCTCCACGCAGTCTTGAGTGACAAATTATCTTAATGTGGACAGCAGAAAAGCTAAACCTAGATAGAGGGCAAGAAGTCTTTGCACATTAACCCTGACTGCAGTTTGAGAATCATCTCAGAGGTGTTTGTTACATGAGGCATGCCAATCAAGGATATAACGCAAGCACACAGAACCTCATAGTGAATTTGCAGAAAAAGGCCATGAACTGGTATCAATGAACTTGATAATTTTTTGTAAACAATGATGGAGAAATCCCTGCCCAAAAATGGAGTGGCTGCAGGCATTCCTGCCAAAAGACTGTTTCTAGGAACTCCAGGGCGGTTTAACTTGGTGAGGTAAAATTGTGTTCTTCACCATGCTGTCGCTTGGACCCATTCTCAGCAGATTTTCTCACTCCAAGAACCTTGGAGCCAACTAGTATTTCAAAAGAAAGATTTCCATTTTCCTTTTTATGAGCTTATAAACCAGTACTACAAAACAAAACAAAACAAAAAACAAAACTAAACTAAAAAACCAATCACTAGGACCACTAATAATCGATCGATTAGAGGATATTTAAATATAATGATCCTCAAAATACAGTCTTTAGTCTGCTTGGGAGAAGAACATAGATAGGAACTTTATTAAACATCATATCAAATACACGTTGAAGCTCTAGAGGCAACTACTAAACTATTAGTAACTAATGAACCACTAAAGTACTCACTTTTAACCCATTAGAAGAAAAATAAAAGGAATGAGGAAAGATTCAGAATGCTAAAAAGCTGGAAAAAGTAGAAAAGTGAAAAAAATATAAACAGAAAACAAAATGTAAGTGATAACAATATTCAATAAAATATATATACATTCAGATTAGACTCAAATTCAGCCATAGTACTTTTTTTTTTCTATCTAGCAGAAAACAAGTACTTTATTTTTTTGCTTTCATTTTATAACCCTTAAAGTTCCTTAATTCAACTAGGGCAAACAATACTTACACAAAGCCACCAGAAGGATCACTTAAAGAGCTGGATGTAGAAAATATTATTGCAGTATACTACAAATATGGAACCTTTTTATATGAGCGACAAAAAGCAGCATTTGCCTTTATAGAGTTGAGAGCAATTTTTACATTAAAAAATTCTATAAATGAAGAAGGGAACACCAACACAACAGGAGATATGCCCATCACAGGCGCCCGCCCTGGGAAGGGTGCAGGCAGTGGTCACCGACCGGGCAGGAGGACTTTCCCCCGGGGCCACGCGGAGGCCTCTTCTGGGCGCGGGACTGGGTCACATCTGGTTCCAGGTCAGATTTCCTTCCCATCTCACCTGGGCAACGTGTCACTGAGGACAGGGAAGACACTGCCCACAGGCTGCGGAGTGGGAGCAGCAGGGCATCGGGAACGCAGGAGTGGATGGTGTGGGACCTTTTGGGGGCCAGAGACAAGGAGAGTGTCTTGAGGCCGGAAGAGGGGAGGAGCGTAGGATAGAAAATAGAGGTAAGAGGGAACCGTGTGGAGGTGACGACCTGGAGGTGCAGGCAGCACTGACAGGAGCTCCCTAGCCCAGGGACACAGGAGAGGAGGACAGCAAAAGGAGGAAGGGGATCTCTGATAGTAAACCCAAAGCCAGCCTCACCCCCAGCCCATCCCTGCGAGCCAAATCTCGACTCTTTGGCTCCCAGACACTGGACCCTGCCTGCATGCCCAGTGTGCGCAGGCTGGCACTCTTGGCTGCAAACCCCGAGGGAGGAACCGCGGGGCGCCTGCCCTAGCTAGGGAGACTCCGACGCCCTGATTTCTGTGGCTTGGCTGGGGGGGCGGTGTTGCTGGTGCTGCTGTTGGAGGTGCAGGGTGGTGGCAGCTGCCACTGCAGGCTCAGGAGCGAGCAGGGTGGGGTAGAGGGCAGCGTGCAGGACAGTATGGAAGGTGAAGGGCCTGGGGTGGATGGCAGAGGCGGGGATGATGTGGATGGGGTGACTGGAGAGGAAGGTGGCCGGGTGGCTGGGGATGATGGAGTGAGTGAGGTGCGACAGGGAGATGGGCGTCAGGTGGGGCTGCGGGTGGGCATGGGGGTGGATGCCAATGGTGGCGGTGGCAGCCAGGTGGTGCTGCAGGATGGCGTGCTGCACCCTGGTAATGGAGGTGGCCTAGGTCGTGGCCAGATGCTGCAGGTGGATGGGCTGCAGGGCAGAAGTGGCAGGGGGCAAGGGCAGCCGAGGCAGAGAAGGCCTTCACTTGCTTGGCCAGCGGCTGTTGTTGGATGTGCTGTGGCGTGGCCTGCTGTAGCTTGCTGAACTTCTCCATCTCCTCGGGCTTGAAGGTGATGGGCTGGCTCTCCAGGGGGGCCAGCAAGGCGATCTCCGTCCCTTCCTGGACTCCATGCGAGTCTTGGACAATCTCCCAGGGGGAGGGCTGAGGCCCGAGGCCCGCAGGCTCCCTTACCTGAGGAGCTGGAACACTGGACTGCACGCTTTCCTCCTGGTCAGCTCTGTGGGTAGTGTGAGGCCCATGACTGCACAGGCACCTGCCCCAGAAAGTGGGTGTCGCCATTGGCAGAGAGGGCGGGGCCTGCAGGCAGTGGGCCTGTCAGTTGGAGTCTGGCCTTGATCGGCCCAAGGTCCAGTTACCAGAAATGGATGGGGCGGGTTAGTCACTGTGGAGGAGTGAAGGGCTGAGGCACTGGGACGGTGGGGAGCTGAACTGAACTGGGTTTTAGGAGTGGAAGGGCTGCATCTGCAGAGGGGCCCTGGGCTGGAGGTGTGGCGAAGTTCCACCTGGCCCGGCTAGGCCCCGCCCCTTCAGCCAAATTGCCCCCCCCACATCTGCACGCATGCACAAGCAGTCACGTACTGTACGCTTCCCACCCCATGCGTGCCTCAGTCCATGTTCCAGCTGTGATGAAGGTAAGGAGCGGCCTTCGGGCTCGGGCCCTGAGAGATGGTTGTCTGGGGCCTGAGGCCTGAGGACTGGCCGTGTTCGGCCTCCTCTCCGCCCCAATGACCCCGCTGCTGCTCCACTCTCGAACTCCCTTGGTCCGGTGGGGCCTTCCCCTCTCTCCCGTGGCCCAGCCTGGCCCCTCCCCTCCTCCCCACTGCCCCCCCCACCCCCCACATCCTTCTACCAGTCTTCTCCCGGGTCTCTTCTCCCCTACCCCTCCCTTCCTCTCTTCCTGTCCCCTCTTCTCCCTCCTCTTCCTCTCTTCCTCCCCACCCCGCCCGCTGCCTCTCCATCTCCTAAGATCTGTTCTGCCCGCCCAACCTTCTTTCCCTTGGGACCGGTGTTGGGTGGAGGCTGTGTGTGTTTCTGTAGTGTGCAGACCATAATGAAGTGTAATCTTTTCCTTCTGCTAAACCTCCGGAGCATCAGGTTGCAGCCCTGCCTTTGTCCTCAGCGCCAGTTCCTCGGTGGTTTGGGGCCCGAGGACTCACCCACTGCCCTCACCACTCCAGACCACCACCTTCTGGGATGCCAGACACTTAGCACCGGAGGCCCCTACCTGGAACATCTGGCTGCCACACTCCGTGACGCGAGGCTGCTGCCTAGGACTCCACACGTCCACCCAGGATGCCCAGCTGACCATGCCCAAGGCCTTCCTGCAACTTGACCAGCAGAACTAACGGGGCCCAGCAGGTAAGGAGGGCTACAGAAGTGAGGAGAAGCATCACCATCGATTGGGGGAAAGGGGAGGGCCGGCTGGGCAGAGGTTACCCAATGCACCAGAAAACCAGGGTCGGATATATATAGTGTCATTGTTGAAATTGTGGATGTTGAGGTTTGTGTTACTGTTTGGCATCCGGTTTGGAATGGTTAGGTGATTGATAGTGTTGTGTCAAGAAAGCCATTGGCTTTTCAAGGAGATACTGCAGTCCTCAGACCATTTTCCCTTTCACCACTTACCCTGCCTGGGAGAAGTAGTCCCTGTCTATTTAAATCCAGTTTTCGGTATCTTCAACTCATTCTGGGACCGTTTCTTTGCCGTTTGTTTGTTTGTTTGTTTTTTGTACCGGGGCTGGAACTACTGGGGACATTGTGCTTGGGAGGCAGGCGGTGGCACCACTGAGCTAAATCCCTGGCCCCTGGGACTGTTTCGTCTTGGCACATCCTTGGCAGATACAGAGGACGCACATTTTTTGCTTGATTATCCATTTTCAGTTCTTTGGCGTATCCACCTAGGCATTACTCGTAAGTGAAACGTCTTTCCTTCTTGTTGAGAAAGTACCACACTGTTTCCTACACGGGCCGCCACAGGTGTTAGCTTGCACGCTTCTGACGAAAGGTGCTCTAGTCGGAATGTTGGGGAACCTCAGCCGTGCTTAGAGCTTGTTTCCTTCCTGATTGTGATGTGTGACGCGCCTGTTTCTGTGTTCATGTGCGAGGATGGAGGGAGTCCTGTGACATTCCTAGAGGAATCAGGTCATTTTCTCAGTTGTCCGGTTTCAGGTCCCACATTCGGTGAGACGACTGTCCGCAGAACCACAGTTCTTCCCAGGAGAGGGTTCAGAACATCAGGCTTTGTGGTCTCCCTCCCTTGGCTGTGCAGCAGCAGTCTGATCCCAGTGTGCTCACAGCACTCTTTGCCCTTTCCCACTCTGCATCAACTCCCTTTTCATGACCAGCTGCTGCAGGTCAACAACTCCTACCTTTTTTTTCCAGTTGTCTGTTCAGAGCTCTGCCTCCACCGGTGAAGCAGCCCCGTGTTCTTTGTGGAAGGTGGGCTGAACAGCAGTCTGTGGCCACCACTTTGGCCTTGCTCCCACCTGCCGCAGTTTCCCAAAAGCCTCCCCATGGCTTCTGTGAGCCAGGTCACTGAGGTGGGTGTGCGTGGGTCTCTGTGCCCCAGTGCCGCCGCCTGCACTCCCACCCTCATGCCTGTGGGATCCCTGTCCTCTGCCTGGCTCCTGCTCCTTCCTGGATGTGCTCCTTCCAGTGACGCTCTCCCGTTCCCCCCCACCCTGGGCCCTTCTGCTCTGGGTCTCTCCAGCCCAACCCTTCAGTTCGCACCGGCCGCCTGCATTCACGCTCTTCCACACTCACCCCCCCTTGGTACACAGGGCAGCCAGGGGTTTTTCACATCCCAGTCCTCCCCTATGCCCTGCTTGTCCCTTTCTGTCACAGCCTCAGTCGTCTCCTGAGCCCCGAGCATGAGCTCTGTGCACAATGCATGTATGTTTTCCAAATTCCACCCACCGACTGCATCTGCCTGCATGTTTGCTCCCCAGTTCCACACTGGGAAGTCAGTTCCTCTGGGCAGGGCCATCTCTATTCTGACCCTGATGGCGTTCACGTTGGAAGGGGAGTAGCAAAGCTGACAAACCCAGACAGACAGACAGAGGGAGGAAGAGTGTCATGTAGCAGGTATTAGAAGGTAACATTCCAGGGCTGGATCTTAAGACCTGGAAGTCACTGAAAAAAGACAGAGTGTTCACAGACACACAGGGCAGCCAGACTCTTGATTGGGGCTTCAACGGAAGGGATCTAGAATTGACTATGAAAAGGGGGGACTGGGTGCTCACAGAACTAAGAGAATAGTAAGCTTTTATGGATTTGCTGGGGGGGGTGGTCAAGTCCAGCAATTTCCAATGCAGGAGTACAGTTCCAGAAAATGTTTCTGGTGTTACAGGTGGTGCGTGGGGTGTTCACGAACAACTGGTCCGTGAGGTGGTTGAACTTAGGGTTATGAGCCTAGGTATTTTTGTGGTATCAGTTGTAATGTGACCTTTCTTTTCTGATGAGATTCAAAAACTGTTTTATTCCTAGTGAGCCCAGCTAATGTTTTGTCAGTTTCATCTTTTAAAAAATAACTCAGCTTTGTGGATCTTTCCTGTTTTTCTATTCTGTCATTTATTTTCTTCTCTGATTCTTTACTTTCTTCCTCCTACTAACTTTGGGCTTCGTTTGTTGTTCTCTTCCTATTTTTTTGAGATGTAAATTTAGGTGGTTTGAGGTCTTGTTTCTTATGGTAAGCTTTTACTGATATAAACTTCCTTTTCTTAGTAGTACATTGTAGTATTCCATTAGTCTTGGTTTGTTGTGTTTCCATTTTTGTTTGTCCTAAGTTGTTGCGATAAAGAAATAATGCACAACAGGGCAGGCCTTTGTCTGTTGCCCCCCCCCCAGTGTTTTTCCATAGGATGTTCTGTTCAAGCAGTGTAACTGTTTGTACTGCAGGATGCTTATACCTAAGGTTTCAAGAATGTTCTGTTAACTCTGCCCATCTGCCTCAATGAGCATGTTCACCCAGTAGGTGGGCCCACCTCCTACCCCAGAGATCTCTATGTAAGGTTGCTTGCATTACCATTCAGGACTTTAGCCTTCAGAGTATGAACTCCTCTGAGTCCTCCAGCATAATAAAAAATCCCTCCATCTTTCTGAGCACTGCTTGACTTCTTCGCCACCAGAGACTTTCAGATAACTAACATTGGTTGTAACACAGAGCTATAACACTTGGATGTGAGGCTGAGCTGTTGCACTTTGCTGTAACAGTTGTTTTTTTGAATATCTTTTGGATTTCTTTTTTTGACCCATTTTCGGCTTAGGAAATGGTGTTTAATATCTACATATTTGTGCACATTTTAGTTTTTCTCCTACAACTGATTTCTTGGGTAATACCATTGTAGTCAGAAAATATTCTCACTGTGATTTCAGTCTTCTCAAATTTACTAAGAATTGTTTTGTGACCTAATATGTCCTCCATCCAGAAGAGTGTTTTGTGTGCACTTTTCCTCTTGTACTTTTCAATGGCATGTTCTGGACATATCTTTTGCAGTATAAATTCAAGTCTTTATTGATTACTATCAGGATGATCTATCTGTTGTTAAAAGTAGGGGATTAGGGCCAGGGATTTAGCTTAGTGGTTTCATCACCTGCTGTGCAAGCACAAGGACCTGAGTTTGATTCCCGGTACCAAAAAAAAAGTAGGCGATTAAAAGTTAATGTTTTTGTATTGCTGTTTATGTCTCTCTTCAGATCTATTAATATTTTTTCATGTATTTAGGTGCTCCAATCTTGAGTGTATATATGTATTTGCATTTTTTATGTTCTCTTAATACATTGACTCGTTTACCATTATCCAATGAATTTGACTCAGAGCAGAAAAAACTTTAAAGTTCCTTTTGCCGGATAGAAGTAGATGAAGTTGCTGACTTACAAACAAGTTCATTCACAGAGAATGTTTGTAACTCAGATTCATTCCTAAGTCTGACAAAGTGAGTCTTATACAATACACCTGCAAAAGTTTGCAACTTGAATGTTTGTAATTTGGAGACTTACTGTATACCTAGGTGTGCTGTTTTTTGGTTTCTATTTGCATAAAATAGCTACTTCCATCCATTGACTTCCCATCTCTGAGTGTCCTTAGAGCATTTGCAATCTTTTTTTTTTTTTTTTTTTTTGATACCGGGGATCAAACTCGGGTCCTTGTGCTTGTGCAGCAGGCAGTGAAACCACTGTGCTAAATCCCAGGCCCCTTAAAGCTTTTGTATCTTGAAGGTAGCAGCAGTTTTGTTTTGTTTTGTTTTGTTTTGCACTCAGCCTTTGTGTGTCTTAGAATTGAAAGATTTAATAAATTTACATTCCAGTTAATTATGGATATGTGTGGGTTTATTATGGTTATTCTCTTAATTGTGTTATTTATTTGTTTATTTTTTTGCTGATTTATAGTTCCTTTGTTTCTGTATTGGTCATTTGCTGTGTTTGTGATTTGTTTTTCTTTTTAAAAAATTTTTTATTGGGCCAGGCATTTAGCTCAGTGGTTCCGTCGCCTGCCTCGAAAGCTCAAGATCCTGAGTTTGATCCCCGGTACCAAAAAAAAAAATTTGATTGGTACATTTTACATATGTGTAATGATGACATTCAACATAGGGAATTTGTACCTGTACATGATATAGCTTTCTTCTTTTTTTCCCATTCCTTTCCCTTCCCTTCCTCCCCTCTTCCCCTCATTATTTTTCTTTTCTTTTTTTTTTTTTTGTGGTACCAGGGATCAAACTCTGGTCCTTGCAGTTGTGAGACAGGCAGGGGAACCACTGAACTAAATCCCCGGCCCTTCCCCTCCTTATTTACAAAAGCTTTTGTTTCCATTCTTTCTTTCTATTCTTTTTTTCTTGTTCCTTTTTTTCCTTTTCTCTTCCCCGTCCCTTGTTCCTCTTCTGACTTGAACACTTTCTTCCCATTTCCCTATATCTATTACAGATTTATTTACAGTTTTGGTTTCTCATGCCAGAGAAACAATGCAATGTTTAAACATGTGTGTCTGATGGATTTCACTTAAGAGTATGGTTTCAAGATACATCCTTTTATCTAGAAATGTCTCAAGCTCATCCTTCTTTATTGCACAGTATCATCCCATTGTATAAAAAAGCCCCACATCTTTTTTTATCCACTCATCAGTTGATGGGCATGTGGGCTGTTCCCAAGATTTAGCTATTACGAACTGTTCTGCTATAAACATGTGTGCCTATATCACTGTGGTATGATGCTTTTAATTCTTTAAGGAAGATACCAGGAAGGGGGCTAGGTGGTTAAATGGAACCTCTAGTTTTATTTTTTGAGGAATCTCCACACTGATTTCCATAGTGGTTGCACCAGTCTGCACTCCCACCAGCAGTGGAGCAGGGTTCCTTTTTCCCCACAGCTCCACCAGCATTTGTTATTGGTTGATTTCTTGATAACAGCCATTGTTTCTGGAGTGAGATGGAATCTCAGTGTTGTTTTAGTTTGCATCTCTTGAATGAACAGTGATGTTGAGCATGTTTCCATATATTTATTTACCATTTCTACTTGTTCAACTGAGAAGTGTCTATTCATTTTAGATGGTCTTTTTTGGATTGGGTCTTTAAATTTAGGGGGGTCTGATTTTTTTTTTAAGTTCTTTATATATTCTAGATATTAGTCCTTTGAGGAACAGCTGGCAAAATTTTTTATCACAGTGTGAGTTGTCTCTTCATGCTGTTGGTGGTTTCTTTTGCTATGCAAATCTTTTTAATAATATGAGATCTTGGTTGTTGATTCTTTGTCATATTTCCTGTGCAATCAGGGTTTTGTTCATAAAGTCTTTGCCTACACCAATGTCTTCAAGAGTTCTACCTACTCTGTCTTCCAGTAGATTTAGTGTTTCTATTTTAATATTAAGGTGTTTGATCCAATTAGATTTTAGTTTAGTGATGGTGAAAGATACAGGTCTAGTTTTAATCTTTGGCATGTGGAAAGGCAGTTTTTCTGCACCATTTATTAAAGAGGTTATCATTCTTCCAGTGAAAGTGTATGACTCATTTGTCAAAGATAGGGTGGCTGAGTGTGTTTGGAGTTGTTTCTGGATCGTCTAATCTGTTCCATTGATCCTTTAGTCTGCTTTTTTGGCCAGTACCGTGCTGTTTTTATCACAGTAGCTTTGTAGTATAATTTCAAGTCAGGGATTGTGATGCCCCTGCCTTGCCTTAATTGCCCAGAAATACTTTTGCTACTCTAGGTGTCTTCCGGTTCCAAGCAAATTTTAGGATTGTTCCTCTAATTCTTTGAAATATGCTATTGGTACTTTATTTTACTTTTCGTACAGGGGATCGAATGCAGGACCTTGTGCTTGCAAGGCAGGTGCTGTGCCACTGAGCTAAATCCCTGGCCAGATATTGGCATTTTGATTGGGATTGCATTATATCTGTATAACAGTTGTGGAAGTATGGCTATTTTCACTATATTGGTTCTTCCTACCCAAGAACAAGGGATATCTTTCCATTTTCTGATATCCTCTTTGATCTCCTTTTTCAGAGTACTGTAGTTTTCTATATAAAGGTCTTTCACTTCCTTTGTTAGATTGATTCTTACGTATTTCACTTTTTTGGATGTATTGTGAAAGGCGTGATTTCCACAATTTCTCTCTCAGTGAGTTTGTTATTTGTGTAAGGAATGCTATTGATTTTTAAGTATTGACCTTCTATCCAGCTATGTTACTGTATTTGGTTATTAAATCTAGAAGTCTTTTGGTGGCATTTTTGGGGTCTTCTATGTAGAGTATCATGTCATCTGCAAACAATGACAGTTTAAGTTCTTCCTTTCCTTTCTTTATTCCTTTTATTTCCCTTGTCTAATTGCTCTGGCTAATGTTTCCAGAACTATATTGAATAAGAGTGGTGACATGCCGGGGATTTAGCTCAGTGGTTCTGCTGCCTGCCTTGCAGGCACAAGGACCCAAGTTTGATCACCAGTACCACAAAAAACAAAAGAAAAGAAAAGAAAAGAAAAAAGAGTGGTGACAGTGGACATCCTTGTCTTGTTCCTGATTTTAGAGTGAAAGTTTTCAGTTTTTGTCCATTTAGTATGATGTTGGCTGTTGGTTTGTCATAGATGGCTTTTATCAGATTGAGATAAAGACTATCTATTCCAGTTTTCTGTAGGGTGTTGGACTTTGTCAAATGCTTTTTCTGCATCTATTGAGATGATCATATGGTTTTTCTTGGCTGTGTTTTATATGGGGTATTACAGTTATTGAGTTGTGCATGTTGAACCATCCCTGCATCTTTGAGATGAATCCTGCTTGGTCATGTTGTATAATTTTTTTGATGATTTGCAGCATTCTGTTTGCCTGTATCTTATTAAGGATTTTTGTGTCTATGTTCATTAGGGAGATTGGCCGGTAGTTGTCTTTTTTTTTTTTTGGTTGAATCCTTCTCTGGTTTTGGAATTAAGGAAATGCTTGCTTCCAGGAATGAATTGGAAGCATTGCTTCCTTCTCAGTTTCATTAAAGAGTTTCAGAAGTAGCAGCATTAGGTCTTCTCTACATTTCTTGAAGAATTCAGCAGTGAATCTTTCAGGACCTGGACTTTTCTTTGTGGGTAGATTTTAGTATATGTGCTGCCGAAGTGAGCACTGTTGGTAGATTTTAAATTATATCTTCAATTTCATTGGCTGATATTGGATTATTTAAAATTTTTATATCATCTTCGCAATTCATACAAATCTAGGATTATGTCCATTTTTTCTCAATTTTCCATCTTATTAGAGTACAGGTTCTCGAAGTAGGTACTGATGATCCTCTGGATTTCTGCGGGATTTATTGTGATTTCAACCTTATCATTCCTAATTGCATGGATTTGAGCCTTTTTTTCCTTTTCTTTTATAAGGTTGGCTAAGGGTTTGTATATTTTATTTTATCCTTCAAAGAACCAACTCTTTGATTCATGGATTCTTTGTATGTTTTAAGTCACAATTTCATTAATTTCTGCTCTGATATTTATAATTTCCTACCTTTGGGTTTGGATTGCTTTTCTCAGACCTTGGGGAGCATCATTAACTTATTTATTTGAGTTCCCTCTGTTTTCCTGATGTGGAAATTCACCTCTATACACTTCCCTCTTCAGGCTGCTTTCATTATGTTCCATAGGTTCCAATATGTCATACTATCATTATTGTTTGATTATAGTAACTACTTTCTTCATTAATTTCATCTGTGACCCTTTGATCACTCAAGATCATTATTCAGTTTCCATATGTGTGCATAATTTCTGTTGTCTTTTGCCATGGCTTTCTAGTTTCATTATGATCTAATAATATAGATGGGATAATTTTGATTCTTTTGCATTTATTTCTGCATGCTTTATGGGTTAGTATGTGGGCTGTTTTGGAGAAAGTCCCATGTGCTGCTGAGAAGAATGTGCATTTTGTTGGTTTTGGAAGGAATACCCTGTAGACATCTATTAAGTCTATTTGTTCGAAGGTTTGATTCAACTCTTTGACTTTTTTGTTGATTTTTTATGGTCTAGTTGATTAAAAAGGTGAGCAGGTCCCAGCCCCCAGCAGAAGCCCCCAGCCTCCATCCCAGGCTCCTAGGGCAGTGAAGCTCAGCCAGTGCAAGCACCTGGAATGAAGCTTCCCCGCTACCATCCCAAGCTCCTAGGCCCAAGAATGTGAGGTGGCCTCAGCACCTGGAGGGAAGCTCCCCAGCCTCCATCCCAGGGTCCTAGGGCAGTGAAGCCCAGCTGGTCCCAGCACCAGGAAGGAAGCTCCCCACCTCCATCCCAGGCTCCTAGGGCAGTGAAGCTCAGCTGGTTGTAGCACCCGGAAGGAAGTTCCGTGGCTGCCATCCCTGGCTACTAGGGTCAAGAAGGTGAGCTGGTCCCAGCACCAGAAGGGAAGCTCCTCTCCTCCATCCCAGGATCCTAGGACAGTGAAGCCAGGCTGGTCCCAGCATGAGAAAGGAAGCTCCCCGCCTGCATCCCAGACTCCTAGGGCAGTGAAGCTCAGCCGTTTCTCGCACCCAGAAGGAAGCTGCCTAGCCTTCATGCCAGGCTGCTAGGGTAGTGAAGCTCACCCAGTCCCACCACCAGGAAGGAAGCTCCCCACCTCTATCCCAGGCTCCTAGGGCAGTGAAACTCAGCTGGCCCCAGCACCCAGAAGGAAGATCCCCGCCTCCATCCCCGGCTCCTAGAACAGTGACACTCAACTGGTCCCAGCACCCAGAAGGAAGCTACCCCACTGCCAACCCAGGCTCCTAGGGCCAAGAAGGTGAGCCGGTCCCAGCCCCAGAAGGGAAGCTCCTGTGATGCCATCCCAAGCTCCTAGGTCCAAGAAAGTAAGCCGGTCCTAGCACCGGGAGGGAAGCTCCCCAGCCTCCATTCCAGGCTCCTAGGGCAGTGAAGCCCAGCTTGTCCAAGGAACAGGAAGGAATCTCCCCCACTACATCCCAGGCTCCTAGGGCCAAGAAGGTGAGCAGGTCCCAGCAAGTGAGTGAAGCTCCTAGCCGCCACCCCAGGCTCCTAGGGCAGTGAAGCCTCACTGGTCCCAGCATCGGCAAGGAAGCTCCCCGACTCCATCCCAGGCTCCTAGGGCAGTGAAGCTCAGCCTGTCCAGGCCCCTGGAAGGAAGCTCCCCTGCTGCTGTCCCAAGCTCCAAGGGCCAAGAAGGTGAGGCTGTCTCAGCACCCAGAGGGAAGCTCTCCAGCCTCCATCCCAGGCTCCTAGGGCAGTGAAGCTCAGCAGGTGCTAGCACCCGGAAAGAAGCTCCCTGGCTGCCATCCCAGGCTCCTATGGACAAGAACGTGTACCGGTTCCAGTTCTCGGAGGAAGGCTCCCAGCCTCCATCCCAGGCTCCCAGGGCAATGAAGCTCAGCTGGTCCCAGCACCTGGAAAGAAGCTCCCTGGCTGCCATCCCAGGCTCCAGGGGCCAAGAAGGCTCCTAGGGCAGAGAAGCTCAACTGGTCCCAGCAGTGGAAGGAAGCTCCCCCCCTCCATCCCAGGCTCCTAGGGCAGTAAAGCTCAGCTGGTCCCAGCACCCGGAAGGAAGCTCCCCTGCTGCCATTCCAGGCTCCTAGGGCAGCAAATCTCAGCTGATCCCAGCACCCGGAAGGAAGCTCCCCCGCTGCCATCCCAGGCTCCTAGGGCCAAGATGGTTAGCTGGTCCCAGCACCAGAAGGGAAGCTCCCCGCCTCCATCCCAGGCTCCTGGGGCAGTGAAACTCAGCCCTTCCAAGCACCCAGAAGGAACCTCCCATGCTGCGATTCCAAGCTCCTAGGGCCAAGAAGGTGAGCCACTCCTAGCACCTGGAGGGAAGCTCCCAGCCTCCATTATAGGCAGTGAAGCCCAGCTTGTCCCAGCATCCAGAAGGAAGCTCCCCAGCCTCCATCCCGGGGCCCTAGGGCAGTGAAGCACAGTTGGTCGCAACACCCAGAAGGAAGCTCCCTGCCTACATCCGAGGCTCCTAGGGCTCAGAAGGTGAGCAGGTCCCAGCACCCAGAGGGAAGGCCCCAGCCTCCATCCCAGGCTCCTAGGGCAGTGAAGCCCAGCTTCTCCAAGGAAAAGGAAGGAAGCTCCCCCCCTCCATCCCAGGCTCCTAGGGTACTGAAGCTCAGCTGGTCCCAGCACCGAGAAGGAAGCTCCCTGACTCCATCCCAGGCTCCTAGGGCCAAGAAGGTGAGCAGGTCCCAGCCCCCAGAGGGAAGCCCCCAGCCTCCATCCCAGGCTCCTAAGGCAGTGAAGCTCACCAGGGCTCACCACCCAGATGGAAGCAGCCCCAATGCCATCCCAAGGTCCTAGGTCCAAGAATGTGACCCAGTCATAGCACCTGGAGGGAAGCTCCCCAGCATCCATCCCAGGCAACTAGTGCAGTGAAGCCCCGTTGGTCCCAGCACAAGGAAGGAAGATCCCCGCCTCCATCCCAGGCTCCTAGGGCAGTGAAACTCAGGTGTTTCCAGCACCGGGAGGGAAGCTCCCCAGACTCCAACCCAGGCTCAAAGGTCAGTGAAGCCAAGCTGGTCCCAGCACTGGGAAGGAAGCGCCCTGCCTCCATCCCAGGCTCCTAGGGCAATAAAGCTCAGCTGGACATAGCACCTGGAAGGAAGCTCCCCCCTGCCATCCCAGGCTCCTAGGGCCAAGAATGTGAGCAGGTTCCAGCACCTGGCAGGAAGCTCCCCCACTCCATCCCAGGCTCCTAGGGCAGTGAAGCTCAGCCAGTCCCAGCACCCAGAAGGAAGCTCCCATGATGCTGTCCCAAGCTCCTAGGTCCAAGAAAGTAAGCTGGTCCTAGCACCGGGAGGGAAGCTCCCCAGCCTCCATGCCAGGCTACTAGGGCAGTGAAGCCCAGCTGGTCCCAGCATCGGGAAGGAAGCTCCCCATCTCCATCCTAGGCTCCTAGAGCAGTGAAGCCCACCCCAGCCTCACCAATCCCAGCCATCATCTTCCTGCAAGCCTGCCCTAGGCGTCCCTCATGCTGAGCGGCAGGAGTGTGAGGTGCAGCAGGTAAGGAGGGGTCTGGATGTGTGGCGAGGGGCCGGCATGGATGGGGAGGCTGGAGGGAAAGGGCAGCCCGCCATCAGGAGCCAGGGTCAGGTTAGGATGAACTGTAGGGTTAGAGCTCGTGTTAGGTGTTGGTTAGGTTCAGGCTAGTTTTACACTAACCTCAAGTTGTACGCAAGTATTCATGTTGGAGTTTGTATTATCACTTGGCATATTGTTAGGTTTATCGCTTACAATTAGGTTAGCTCTGTGAGGAAATCAGTGGCATTTTTATAAGATAATGCAGTGCTTAGGCCCACTTCACTTTCACCACTTACTCTGCCTGAGAGAAAACTTCTAATTCAGAAATTGCAGATTCAGGCTATGTCTTTACAGTCCTCTGTTTTGACAAAGAACTGCAAGTAGCTGTTTTGGGAATTTGTCAACTCATTTGTCTGAATTTTCACAACTGGCATTATGTCACAATCAGCCAGATATAGTTATTTCCCTGAAAGTCAATAGTAGTTTAACATGAAATATAACACTATGGAGTTGCTAATTTTTAGGGAAATATTGTTAGCAAAATGCAGGTGTTATATTGTCATGAAAATTACATTTCCAGGAATTGCTTTAGCATATCATTTGAAAATTCTTTTATTTATAATCTGTTTACATAGAATACCTCAGAACCATATTTCCCTCATTGTAAATAGCTGTTAAAATGTATTTTCAGTTTTTTAGTGACACCACTTCAGTTTCAGTTTTTTTCCCCCAGTGGTTTCTTTTCTTTCCTTTTCTTTTTTTTGAGACAGAATCTCACTTTGTAATTGAGGCTGGCCTTGAACTCACTACGTAGCCCAGGCTGGCCTGGAGCTCATGTTGATCCTCCTGCCTCAGCTCCTGAGTGGTGGGATTACAGGAATGTACCACCACTCTTGGTTTTAACTTCTTGTTTACTAGTAACCACAGGATTGGTGTCTAACCTTCAGTGCCAGTCAGTAATGACTGTCACAGTGCAGTAAAATGGCCTTCTTTCTGTTCAGCTGTTACAGGCCTAAGATTGTTGGAGCATCTTTGAATATCTCATCCTTATTAGACTGTCAGTAAGTACAGTTTGCCAAATCAATTTTGAGGCACTGGAACATACCTGCATTAAGAATGACCTCATCTTTTACTTGTCATTAAACTCACTTAAAGTCAGGTATCCAATGTAAAGTGTGTATATGCCCTGTCTGGAATTCCCACACTTCCCCATATAGGTCAGAGATGAGAGAGGAGGAAACACTTTGGACTAAGATATGGGGTTGGGAGAGAAAGAATTTTTACGTACACATTACCCTTTTGCAAATATTACAAATGGGGAGTACAAAGTAGAAAAAGTATACAGTAGTTAAGACATTTGCTTTATAAATTGTTAACTTTTAGAAATAGAATGGCTACTAAAAATAGTCCTTACACTAAAGAAAAATTCATGCCATTTTGAAAATAAGATCTTGTTCCATAAATGCAGCGGAACTAAATGTTAATGTCAGTTCACAGATCTGTGCTGTGAGGGAAATGAGCAAAGAAGAAAAACTTTCAACCAGTGACTTTTTTTTTCTTAAGTCCTTTTATTGGTACATTTAAGGTATACAATTTGTTTACATTTATCATTGGGTGTTTGTACCTGTACATGATGCATCTTGGTTGTTATTTTCTCTTATTATCTTTAGCACCTAGTCAGCCCGCTGCAGATGGGCGGGTCTGCGGGCGCGGTCCCGAGGTCTCTGGTCCTGCTGGGGGTGCCCAGTCGGCCCGCTGTAGACCGGCGGGCCTGCGGGCGTGGTCTTGGGGTCGCTGTCGAACTGGGGGCGTCGAGTCGGCCCGCTGCGGACCGGTAGGTCTGCGGGCGCGGTCCGGAGGTCTCTGGTCACGCTGGGGGCGCTGAGTCGACCCGCTGTAGACCAGTGGGTCTGCGGGCGCGGTCTCGGGGTCCCTGTCGCGCTGGGGGCACCCAGTCGGCCTGCTGCAGATGGGCGGGTCTGCTGGCACGGTCCCGAGGTCTCCGACGCCTCTGCAGACTGGCGGGTCTGCGGGCGATTTCCCGAGGTCTCTGGTCACACTGGGGGCGCCGAGTCAGCCCGCTGCTGAAGGGTAGGTCTGCAGGCGCGGTCCCAGGGTCGCTGTCAGTGGCGCCAAGTGGGCTCGCTGCAGAATGGCGGGTCTGCGGGCCTGGTCCTGACGTCGCTGGTCATGCTCCGGAGGTCTCAGGTCGCGCTGTGTCGGAGTTGGCCCGCGCCCTGGCAGCAATCCACTGGAACCTCCCCACTCCTTTCGGCCCTTCTCTGTACAGCCACCTGGTTCCACACTACAAAGATGCAGAGTAGTACTCCATTTTATTAAAAAAATGAGAGAGAGACATTTATAGCTAAGTGGATGCACATTGAGGCAATACTCTTAAGTGAAATAAATAGGACACACATGTGTAAATACGAAGTTTCTCTGGTGTGAGAAACTGAAAGTGTAAATAAGGACTTAAATGTATAATAGGTCATGTGAAATAGGAAGAAAAGGGCCAAAGGGGAAGGAAGTGGGAGGGCTAGGGGAAAGGATAGAAGGGAATGGGATTAATATGAGAAAATGGAAATATAGGAACAAAATCTTTGTAAATAGGGAGGAATGGAGGGGTTGAAGGGAGGGGTGGGCAAAGGTGAAAAATAAGAACCAAGAGAGACTATGTAAAGGTGCAAATTTCCAATGATGAATGTCATTATATTGTATACCTAAAATGTACCAATGATTCGAATGAATAATTGATAATGTAAAATAGGAAGAAAAGGTCCAAAGGGGTAGGGGTAGTGGGAGGGGCAGGGGAAGGGAAAGAAGGGAAAGGAAAAAATGATGAGAAATGGAAAATATGGAAATAAAGTCTTTGTCAATAGGGAAGGGTGGAGGGCGTAAAAAAAAAAGATGCAGAGGACAAAGGGAAAGGAATGGAAAAAGAATTAAGATGTGTTATGTACATGTACCACCTGCGCACGAGGAATTCAATCATTATGTATTGCAATAATTTGCTAATAAAACTTAATAAAAATGAAAAATGACAGGATAGCAAATTGCAGTGCAGTGTGTGATCCTGGGTGGGGTCTTGGATCAGACAGATAGACTGCCATAAAAAAAACCCACTATTGAAATTCTTCTCTTAAAGCCTAGTTGTACTCATAGGACTCTACGCGTTGATGTCGAGGCATTTTTTCGCGCCTCCTTCAGTGCTACTTCCTGCACATGCGCACTCTTTGGTACCTGCGCAACAACAGGCGTCCTGAGAACATCCGGGCGTCATAAGAACATCCGGGCACTTCCCAACTGGCGCCCACTTGGGGACCGTTAGCAGTGCCTTTCCGTGGGGCTGCGGCGCCGGACTGCGGCGGTGGACTCTCAGTGCTGCGAGAGGTTTCTGAAACTGACGTATGTAAACAGTGTGATTGAGGCGCAGTCCTCCAGACCCCTCTGTACTGAACAAGCTTTGCGGGCTTTGCATCCTCACGTTTCTGTCCGCTTGGCCTGGCTGTAGGTTGGAAGGGAGGGAAGTGGCCGGCAGCGCCGTGGTGAAGCGCTCTCGAGGTCCGCAGCTTTCCACGGGGATGGCTCAGGCTCAGAGCGGGAGGTTTTTCCCAGGACTGTGTCGTGGCAGGCGGAGAAAAGCAGGTAGGGCCCCAGAGTAGACATCCAGTGCACGGGTTATCGGCGTGTTTAAAAAACTCTGGAGCAAACGGAAGTTTTTTTAAAGTTGAGGGAAAACATTAAATGGTCGGTTTGAAAAGACCTAGCCCTAGCCAAAGTAAAACTGACAGATCTATCCAGGACCAGGGTATAAACAACCAGTGTTTTAAATTTTGAAGGTAGGGGCCAGGGTTTAGCGCAGCAGTGCCGCACCTGCCTGGCAAGCACAAGGTCCTGAGTTCAATTCTTGGTACCAAAAAAAAAAAAAAAATCTACGGTAAAAAATGCCAAAGGTTCTCAGAAAGAATAAAAAAAATTAAAAAGGAAAAATTATATCAGGCTTTGGTTGAGTGTCACAGGGTAGAGAACTCACAAGACTCTCACTGTGCGTGTGTGTGTAATAGTGTGTAATATTTTTAAGGGGAAACCAATAATTATCAAGTCATGTATGAAAGGCTCAATTAGTTATACAAGAGATAAGAAACTCCCTCCCGCTGATAAAATTAACTGATAGGTGCACTGCAAATATCTGAAAGATTAATAAAAAATTTTGAAGTAGAAGTGCATGGTAGAAGTCCTGATGGTGAGGATAACATTTAAATTAGGATGTAAGTCCAAAACAACTATTTAAAATGTTTTAAAAGCACTACAAACATTAAAAATAGTTGGAATTTTAACTTGTTTTGTTTTTTAAATCCTTTTAAATGGAAATAATTTGATTCAACTAAAAATTTCTGAGACTTGGTAAATTTGAATTAGGACTACATACTAGATAATGTTACTGTGTAGATATCAATATTAAGTTTTCTAAGGGAAATTGCACTGTGGTTACCTTGGAGAATGACATTGTTAGTAGAACATATTGAAGTCCCTCTGGGTAAAAGGTTACAGGTGTATGATAAGAATGAGAAGAAGAGAATATGAGAGAGTAGGAGAATGAGCACAAATGTGGAAAAAAGTAACCTGTGGAACTGAATAAAAGATATGCGGGAGTTCTTTGTTCTATTTTAGTATGTTTATATATTTATATCATTCCAAATTAAAAAGTTTAAAACTAGTTTTTAAAATTTGGCATTAGAATATTAATCTATGGCGAGAGCCATCGCAGCAGGTGGTTGGGGCAAAAGCTAGTTCGACTAGGTTATGGAGCAAACCCAGAAAGCGGAGATAATGGAGGAAACCATCGGCTCAGGCACAGCGATGTGCACCTGTAATCCTATCAGGAGCATTGCTAAGAGCTCATAGTAACTTCGGAAATACAAATAACTCACCTGCTTAGCTCAGGATTTTAATAGTTCCTATTTTCATTGGCAGATCTCATATGTAAGGTAAGTGACTGCATGTACCCCTGCCTATTGATTTCATGCTATGGGCTGCTATTGTTTTAAGCTGGAAAGTCCATTTAGTTCTTAGACTGAAATTATAATTCTGGCAGAGTTTTACCACCATGTGAGGACAGAGAAGTATTAGCATCCCAAAGATTCTTGTTATCAATCGCGGGGATACTACAATATCAGCAGTCCCTTGCCTCCCTGGAAAGGTTTTAGTTCCTGCAGATCTGGGTAGGATTTTTGTGTAGAGACTAAAGTGATGGCTTTTATTAGCTGAGGCCCTCATTGGCTACCTAATTATATTCTTTACTCATGAAAGAGAAAGGAAGTGATTGTGTAAACCTATTTTGAATTTATTACTAAAAATTGCATGGTGGCTTCTTCCCAGTTGCCCAGCTAAACATTAAATTATCTGCTGTGTCAAGGAGGGGAGAAAACCAGACCTAAGGGAAACCACGGGGAAGAAATTAGTTACCAAGACAAGAACATTTGAGGGAAGGAGGACTGAGAAGTTGAGAGTCAAAGGATACAAAGTTGCAGTAATGTAGGATGAGTATAATATAAGAACTACATTGTATGGAAGTTTGCTGAGAGTAGGTTTTAGCTACACTTATTAGCAAGCAAGCAAGCTCTATATGAGATGATGGAGATGTTAATTTGCTTGACTGTATAATCCCTTCAGTATATACATGTACAGAGTCTGCCAAAAATATATACACACTGCAGGAAAAGAAAAATAGTATAATGCTTTTTCTACAGATGGTGTTAGCCTTGTATGAGGGACTCCAGAGGATGTTGTATATCACAGAAAACCTACTGCACTGCTGATCCTGAGAGGAGAAATTGAAAATGTGTATGCAGCAATCTCAATGGACCAAGGTAACCCAAGCAGCAGTTTGTTGTACTAATAAATGTCTGGAAGTGCACAGACACCACTTTGAGCATGTCTTGTAACGGTAGAGACCAAAGGTAGCTTACATTAATCTCATGGTGTCTCAATAAATTTAGTATTAAAATATTTATACAAGTTTTTCTTTTTCTGAAGTATGTATACATTTTTTTGGTGGACTATATCTGAAAACATCATGTTGTACACTTTAAATATGTACAGTACAAACATGAGTGTTTCTAAGAACTTTTACTTGTGATTGAAACATTTTAAGTATATGAAAGACATTTAAAAATACACACGTATATGCAATTCCAGTATCTCAGCGACATAATTTCTCCTTTGTTTGAAATCTTTTAATATTTTTATCCATATGAACATATTGCTACGTTGATAAAACTATATTTTATGCACTTATATATTTTACGGATTTTGTAACAATAATTTGGAACTATGCCTCCTTTTTCACTTTTTTGTAGAATTTTTTTTTTTGTAGAATTTTTAAGAGCTGTGTTACATCCACTGTATTTGTATATTACATGTTTTATTTAATCATTTTCTTATTACTAGATGCCAGTGCTATTTTTTGAAATTATAAATAACTCTGCTCTATGCCACACAGAGGAGGGGTGCCTATAATCCTAGAATCAAGAGGCTGAGACAGGAGGATTTTGGAGAGTGCAGTGCCAGTCTGAGCGACATAGTAAGTATAAGGCCATTTTAGATTACATCACAAGATCCTATCTCAAAAAACAAAGCAAAGAAACAAAAGCTAAGTCTGCTGTATGTTTATATAAATGGATTTTTCTCCTTTAAAATTTTCATACTCCTTTTATTCCAAGGTATACATATTCTTTTATTGTGTATCAAGTAATATTTTAGTATATTTGGTTTTTCCTTTTTAAAAATTACTGAATTGATATTAAATTTTAAAGTTGAAACTTAGAATTGGAGAAATAGAGTAATCCTAAATATAAATTTGGAATAGGGAGTTTACTAAGTCAAACAAGTTTATGATACTTGATAAGTATATTCAAAATATCTCCTCAAAATGTTTTGCCAGTAACATCAGCATGGGGTGTGCTGCAGTTTTTCTATAGCTTTTCCAGCGTATGTATTGTCCTGATTTTTAATAGTTTTAATAGATGTCAATTATTTCCTTATTATTATTTTACTTAATTTAACTACTTTGCTCTGTATGTGAAAAAGCTATGGATGTAAAGAGAACAAAAGACAAAATTTGAAGTCATTTAAAAAAATCACGTACAAACACTTTGATGTTTAGTTGGTAACTTTGTGGAGAAAAAGTCAGAGTTCTTGGCTCTTATCTTTCCATATGTTACATCTGTTCCTCTGCCACATGCAAAACTGGAAGAATTCTGGACAACTGCTTTATAAAATCAAAGAACCTTTAGCTAGATGAACCATTAAGAATCATCTGGTTAGGGACCAGGTATTTAGCTCAGTGGTTCCGGCGCCTGCCTTGCAAGCACACGGCCCCGAGTTCGATCTCCGGTACCAAAAAAAAAAAAAAAGAGTCATCTGGTTAAACCCTTCATTTTAATAAGATTAAATAAAAACCCATTGAGATTCAAGTTATTCAAGGTTTTTCAATTTGTAGGTGCCAGGGTGCAATTTAAGACCAAGGTTCCAGACCTTTCTATCAGGCACGCTGCCTTTCTGATGCAAATTCCATCTGGGGTCTAATCATGTACCTACAGTTGTCCTTGACATTTAGGCTGAGAAGCATAAAATTTGGGCTTAGTGTACTGATTCTTACTAAATAAGAGAGTGAATTTCTATGGTCTTGGACTTATACTCATCAAACCTATATCTGAATATGTTGCACAAAATGAGAAGCACATTTCATGAACTGGTTTTAATAGGCTTATGCAAAGAATTCTGCAGAAGGTGTCTTAAGCATAGTAATTCAAATTGCAGGTGATTAAATCCTCTGGAAGACTGGATCACCATGATCTTGATTTTTGTCTTGCTGTTGATTGTCTTGTTACCTATTAAATATTAGTTTGTTCATCATTTCTAGACCAAATTAGGAACTGAATTTTACAACTGAAGAAAAGCACACTTTTATCCTATCACCTTTATCATTGCATTTTCAATCTTTCTTGTTTATAAAATGTTCCCACAACCAGTAACACAAATCTCAGACTTTAATAATCTTTTTTCTTTTTCTTAAATTCTTTTTTTTTTTTTTGTACCGGGGATTGAACTCGGAACTTTGTACTTGCAAGGCAGGCGCCGGAACCACTGAGCTAAATCCCCGGCCCTCTTAAATTCTTTTATTGGTACATTTTAGGTATACAACACAAATACATTTCTCATTGGGACCTTGTACCTTTACATAATGCATCTTGTTTCTTATTTTTTCCCCATTCCTTGCCCTCCCTTCACCCCCTCCACCCTTCCCTATTTACAAAGGCTTTATTTCCATTTTTTCCATTTCTCATCATTTTTCCTTTCCCTTCTTTCCTTTTCCCTGCCCTTCTCATTATCCCTACCCCCTTGGACGTTTTCTTCCTATTTTGCATTATTGATTATTCACTCTAATCATTGGTACATTTTAGGTATACAATATGATGGCATTCATCATTGGAAATTTGCACCTTTATATAATCTCTCTTGGTTCCTATTTTTCACCCTTGCCCAGCCCTCCCTTCAACCCCTCCAGTCCTCCCTATTCACAAAGATTTTGTTCCTATTTTTCCATTTTCTCATATTAATCCCATTCCCTTCTGCCCTTTCCCCTAGCCCTCCCACTTCCTTCCCCTTTGGCCCTTTTCTTCCTATTTCACATGACCTATTATACATTTTAGTCCTTATTTACACTTTCAGTTTCTCACACCAGAGACACTATTCGGTATTTATACATGTGTGTCCTATTCATTTCACTTAAGAATATCGCCTCAATGTGCATCCATTTAGCTATAAATGTCTCTAATTTCTCATTTTTTATGGCTGAGTAGTACTCTATTTTATAAAAAAACCCCACATTTTCTTGATCCAGTCTCCAGTTGATGGGCATTTGGGCTGTTTCCAAGTTTTAGCTACCACAAACTGTGCTGCTATGAACATGGGCGCACATGTATCACTGTGGTATGATTCTTTTAATTCTTTGGGGAAGATCTCCAGCAAGGGAATAGTGGGGTCAAATGGGACTTCCAGTCCTAGTTCTTTGAGGTATCTCCATATTGATTTCCACAGTGGTTGCACAAGTCTACACTCCCACCAGCAGTGGAGCAGGGTTCCGCTTTCCCCACAGCCCCGCCAGCATTTGTTATTGGTTGATTTCATGATAGCAGCCATTCTTTCTGGGGTGAGGTGGACTCTCAGCCTTGTTTTCATTTGCATCTCTCAAATGACCGGTGATGTTGAACATTTTTTCATGTATTTATTTGCTATTTCTACTTCCTTGCCTGAGAAATGTCTGTTCATTTCAGATGCCCATTTTCGGATTGGGTCTTAAAATTTGGGAGGTCTGATCTTTTTAAGTTCTTTATAGATTCAAGATAGTAGACCTCTGAGGAAAAGCAGGTGAAGGTTTTTTTCCCACATTGTGGGTTGTCTCTTCACACTGCTGGTGGTTTCTCTTGCTGTGCAGAAGCTTTTTAATAAGAAGAGATCCCACTTGTTGATTGTTTGTGCTAGTTCACGGGCAACTGAGGTTTTGTTCATAAAATCTTTTCCTACACCTGTGTCTTCAAGAGTTCTACCTAACCTCTGTTCTAACTGGTTCAGAGTTTGTATTTTAATATTTAGATCTTTAATCCATTTTGATTTTAGTTTAGTGCATGGCAAGAGATATAGGTCTAGTTTTAATCTTTGTCAAGTTGAAACGCAATTTTTCCAGTACCATTTATTAAAGAGCCTGTCTTTCCTCCAGTGAGGGTGTTTGGCTCCTTTATCGAAGATAAGATGGCTGAGTGTGTCTGGAGTTGTTTCTGCATCTTCTAATCTGTTCCCCTGGTCCTCAGGTCTGTTCCTTTGCCAGTACCATGCTGTTTTTATCACAGTAGCTTTGTAGTAGAGTTGCAGGTTGGGGATTGTGATACCCCCTGCCCTGTCTCTGTTACCTAGAATTGCTTTTGCTAATCTGGGTCTCTTCTTATTCCAAATGAATTTTTGGATTGTTTTCTCAAGGTCTGTGAAGTATGCTGCTGGGATCTCAATTGGAATTGCATTGAATCTATATAGCAGTTTTGGAAGTATGGCCATTTTCACTCTATTAATCCTTCCTAGCCAGGAGCAGGGGATGTCTGTCCATTTTCTGATATCCTCTTCAATCTGCTTTTTCAGAGTGCTATAGTTTTCAGAGAAGAGGTCTTTGATTTCTTTCGTTAGGTGAATTCCTAGGTATTTGGGTGCTATTGTGAAAGGAATTTTTTGCCCTATTTCTCTCTCAGTGAGTCTGTCCTTCGTGTAGAGGAGAGCTATTGATTTTTGTGTATTGACCTTGTAACCAGCTACTTGACTGAATTTCGTTATTAAGTCTAGAAGACTTTTGGTGGAGTTCTTGGGGTCTTCTATATAGAGTATTATTTCATCTGCAAATAATGACAATTTGAATTCTTCATTTCCTATCTTTATTCCTTTTATTTCTTTCTCTTGTCTAATTGCTCTGGCTAATGTTTCCAAAACTGTATTGAGCAAGAGTGGACATCATCCTTGTCTTGTTCCTGATTTTAGTGTGAAGGATTTCAGTTTTTGACCATTTAGTATGATGTTGGCTGTTGGTTTTTCATAGATGGCTTTTACCTGTTTGAGGTAGATACCATATATTTCAATTTTTTTGTAGGGTTTTTTTTTTATCATAAATGTGTGTTGGATTTTGTCAAATGCTTTTTCTGCATCTATGGAGATAATCATATGTTTTTTGTCCTTGGCTCTATTGATATAGTGTATTACACTGATTGATTTGCATATGTTGAACCATCCCTGCATCCCTGGGATGAATCCCACTTGATCAGGGTGTATGATCTTCTTGATGATCTTCTGCATTCTATTTGCCAGGATCTTATTAAGGATTTTTGCATCTATGTTCATTAGTGAAATTGGCCTATAGTTCTCCTTTTTGGTTGGGTCTTTCTGTGCTTTGGGGATCAAGGTGATGCTTGCTTCCAGGAATGAATTTGGGAGTATTGCTTCCCTTTCAATTTCATTGAAGAGTTTCAACAGTAGTGGCAGTAGTTCCTCTCCAAATGTCTTGTAGAATTCAGCAGTGAAGCCATCAGGGCCCGGGCTTTTCTTAGTTGGTAAGTTTTTAATTGCATTTTCAATTTCATTGGTTAATAATGGGTTGTTTAGAATTTTTAGGTCTTCTTCATTCAACTTTGGTAATTCATATGTATCTAGGAATCTGTCCATTTCTTCTGTGTTGTCCATCTTATTGGTGCATAGGTTCTGGAAGTAGGTATTGATGATCCTCTGGATTTCTGCTGGGTCTGTTGTAATTTCACCCTTTTCATTCCTAATTGCATGGATTTGGGCCTTTTCTTTCCTTTTTCTGATAAAGTTGGCTAAGGGTTTGTCAATTTTGTTGATTCTTTCAAAGAACCAACTCTTGGCTTCATTGATTTTTTTGTATCATTCTTTTAGTCTCCATTGCATTGATGTCTCCTCTGATCTTTATAATTTCCTCCCTTGTATGAGCTTTGGGTTTGTCCTGCTCTTCTTTTTTTAGAAGCTTGAGGTTCAGCATCAGGTTGTTTAATTGGGCTTTTTCTGTTTTCCTAATATGTATATTCACTGCTATGAATTTCCCTCGTAAGACTGCTTTCATCGTGTCCCATAGATTCCAATATGTTGTATTGTCATTATCATTTAATTGAAGGAACTGTCTGATTTCTTCTTTAATTTCCTCTATGACCCATTGGTTATTCAGAGTGTGTTGTTCAATTTCCACAGGTTTATGAAATTTTTTGAGTTTGTTTTACTATGGATCTCCAATTTCATCTCACTATGGTCTGATAATATACAGGGGATAACTTCAATTCCTTTGCACTTACTTAAACATGTTCTACGTGTGAGTATGTGGTCTGTTTTGGAGAATGACCCATGTGCAGCTGAGAAGAATGTGTATTCTGATTTTGTGGAGTGGAAGACTCTGTAAACATCTGTTAAGTTCATTTGTTCAGGAGTTTGAGTTCTTGTATTTCATTACTTATTTTTTGTCTAGTTGATCCATCTATTTGTGACAGTGGGGTGTTGAGGTCCCCCACTACAATTGTATTAGTGCCTATATGACTTTTCATCTCCGTTAGTATTTGTTTTATATTGTTGGGCGCACTAGTGTTTGGTGCATAGATATTTATGATTGTCATCTCTTCCTCTTGGATTCTTCCCTTTACAAGGATGTAGTGTCCTTTGTCTCTCTTAATCAGTGTTGGATTGAAATCTACTCGATCTGCAAAGAGGATAGCTACTCCTGCTTTTTTGGGGGGTTCCCATCAAATGGAGTATTGTTTTCCACCCTTTAACTTTCAGTCTGTGAATTTCAGTTTGAATTAAGTGTGTTTTTTGTATGCAACATGTTGTTGGGTTTTGCTTCTTGACCCATTCTGCCAGTCTGTTTCTTTTGATTGGTGAATTGAGACCATTAACATTGATGGTTATAACTGAAACATATTGACTTGTCATTACCGTGACTTTTTGTTTTTGTTGGGTTCTCCCCCTTTCCATTTAATTTCTTGTCGTTCCAGATGGGTTCATTCTGCTTTGCTTCCTGGGATTGTGATCCTCAATGTCTGTTCCTAGGATATTGTGTAAAATTCTTTGGAGTGCTGGTTTGGTATTCATGAAGTTGCTAAGGTGCTCTTTGTCATGAAGGTATCTTATTTCTCCATCCATTTTGAAAGACAGTTTTGCAGGGTACATCAATCTGGGTTGGAGGCTGTTTTCTTTTAGGGCTTGGAATATGTCACCCCAAGCTCTTCTTGCCTTGAGGGTTTGTGTTGACAAGTCTGCTGTGATTCTGATGGGCTTTCCTTTGTATGTGATTTGTTTCTTTTCTCTGACTGCTTGTAGAACTTTGTTCTTTGTTGAGTTTGAGGAATCTTAACAATTATATGCCTATGTGTAGATCTTTTTTGATCATGGCTATTTGGAGTCCTACATGCCTCACTTCTCTGTATGTCCAGTTCTTTTCCCCCGCTTGGGAAGTTTTCTGCCATAACTGCTGCAAAGAGTTTTTTTTTTTTTTATGTCATCTGCACTCTCTCCTGTTTCTTCATTGACTCCGATCAGTCTTATGTTATTCTTTTTTGCATTGTCTAGCAGCTGCTGGATTGATTTCTCATGTTCCCTTACCATTTTAAAGCAATTTTTATTTTCCCCCTCACTAATTGCAATCTTATCTTCTATATGTGAAATTCTATCCTCACATTGGTTCATTCTGCTGTGCAGACTTTTGATGGAGTTTTTAATCTCTTGGAAATCTGTTTGTATCTGTTTTATGGATTCCATTTGTTTCCTATATTGGGATTCCATCATATTCCTCAGATCCTCTATTTTTTTTATCTGTGTCCTCTCTAGATTTATTAATCATGTCTTGCACCATGAGCAAAATCTTTGCTGTTATCTGAGTAATTATTTCTGATGTTATTTTTCCCAGATCCTCTTTTGGTGCCAGCTCAGAGAGTCCAGGTGGTTGAGTATCAGATGGTTCCATCTTGTTTCCCTTTGGGGTTGCTGTAGGTGATCCAGAAGTCTGTTTTTGAGGCTTGTTTATGTGTCCTCTGATTTCCACGGGGGATGCTTCTGGCGCCCATGCTGTTCACCTTCTCTACCCTCGGAGCTTGGGATGGCAGCGGGGGAGCTTCCTTCCGGGTGCTGGGACCCGCTCAGCTCCTCTGCCCTAGGAGCTTGGGATGGCGGTGGGCGAGCTTCCTTCTGGGTGCTGGGACCGGCTCACCTTCTTGGCCCTAGGAGCCTGGGATGGAGGCGGGGAGCTTCCTTCCGGCTGCTGGGACCCGCTGAGCTTCACTGCCCTAGGAGCCTGGGATGGCGGTGGGGGAGCTCCTTCCGGGTGCTGGGACCAGCTCACCCTCTCTGCCCTAGGATCCAGGGATGGAGGTGGGGAGCTTCCTTCTGAGTGCTGGGACTGGCTGAGCTTCCCTACCCTAGGAGCCTGGGATGGCGGTGGGGGAGATTCCTTCCAGGTGCCGGGACCGGCTGAGGTTTTGGGAGTGTTTTTTCTGGATCCAGTGACATTGCGGCAGAACAGCCTGCCCAGCAAGAGGCACTGGAATCAGTGCAGGTGACCAGTTGATGAGGATTAGTAACTTGGGACGATAGTTTTCCCCTCAGATTGGTTGTGGCATCCAGGTGGGGAGAAAACATTTGTGCAAGTGGTGATGAATGATGGGAAAGCCATGTGCTCTTGCAAGGTATGCTGAATTACATGGCTTTAAAATGGTTTGTTTGGCCTTCTCTTCAGGTATATATATATATATATGTATATATATATAATATGTATTTATATATATGTATATATATAATATGTATTTATATATATATGTATATATATGTATTTATATATATATATATATGTATATATAAGGATGAAAGTCAGTTTGTTGAGGTGAGATTGCCGATGGTAAGGTAATTACTAATGTGGACATAGCATGAGTCATGCTTCCCTAGGGAGGTCAAAAATGAGCTTCTGCCAATCCTGGTATTGTGATGTTTTATGCCAAGGTATCTCAAAAATGCCCGAGTCAAGATCAGATCTTGCATGTGGCCAACTTCAGCCATGGGTCATCATTTATCTTTGTTTGTTTGAGACAGGGTTTTAATATGTAGTTTAGCCTGTCCTTGAACTCACTGTGTAGCCCAGGCTGGGATCAAACTCAAAGCGATCCTCTCGGCTCAGCCTTTCGAATGCTGGGATTACAGGCATGTGCCACCATGCCCACCTTTTGTTTCTCAGGAGTGTTGGAGGAGGGCACATGGGCAACTTTCTGTTTGTACCACTGTTTGGTGTGTGTATGACTCAGGGTAGAACGAGAGAGTCTTTGTGGTGATTGCAGGTAAGAACCTCATTTCATGTAGAAAGATTAGGCCTTAATGTATTTTTTGTGTTCACAGCCAGAGATTGCTGATTGTATCCAAATGCCAATCACTGGGAATACTGACCCTCAGAACATCTTCAGGCTTCACTTTAACAGCTTTGTCCTTTCTGTTTTACAGGGACCCAGATAGTCCAACAAGTGGGTTCTGCAAACTAACGCAGTGACCTCTGCCATTCTCACAATTAGTGCCACAAAGAGATGTGTACTAAGTCAGCATTCCTCGATGTGGTGTTGACAGGGCTACCTACGCATGTCAGAGTGAGCCACAGAAAATATGCAGGAGGATCCTTAAAGATAGATGGTAAGTGTGTGTTTAGGTCCAGCACACCTGCCAGGTGAGAAGATGACAGAGGTGTCCCTGGGCATTCCAGGCCCCTACCTTGAAATTCAGGTACTTAGATCAGAAGGGATGGAGTCTTTGGCCATGCTACTATTTCAGGGGATCCTTGGCATGAACAGGGACAAATGGATGCCCAACTGGTGAGGATTGAATGTGTGATTCTTTTTATTTTTTATTTTTTTTTTTTGGTACCGGGGATTGAACTTGGGTCCTTGCTCTTGTGCAGCAGGCGGTGAAACCACTGAGCTAAATTCCTGGCCCTGAATGTGTGATTCTATCCAGGGTTTGTACTTGCTGGAGCGCTACCCAGGTAGCAATCAGCATAGGAGAGTTTGCAGTTTGTAAACCTTAGGAGAGGTTTAATTCTGGGGATTGGACTGTGTTCCTGGCAAGAATCCCAGCATTGAAGTTGGTTTCTTGTGTCACTCAGTGGTTTTCTTGTGCACTGAGATGCTCATCAGCTCTATGTTGAAACCTTCTCCCTCATACTTTCTGCAGTTCCCCTTGAAGAGAGGATCCTGAAGTCTAAAAGCCTGTGGCCATAAATCATGCGAAGGTAGCAATCAGGGTCCTCATATCACTTTAGGGAGTACATCATCTGGATCCAGATGAATGTCAGAAGGGAACATATACTGAGATGGTCTCATGTTCCCTGGGACTATCTCCTGTGAACAAGCCTTCCTGGTTTTGTGAGGAAGCATTAGGTGCTATTGCTTCCCTGCCTGCAAGTCTCATCCATTTTATACTTGTCCCAGCAGGGGAATCAATGGGGCAACACATCATTGTTACCGGGGGGGTCCTTGGGTAGGAACTGGGGCAGTTGGGCAGGTATCTTCTGGAGAGTGTCCATTAACTGTTGACAGCTCATCCGTGGGCCCATAGGAGGAGCACGGTGGAGGTGATAAACTCTGAATGAGAGGAAGACATGGAGATTGTGCAGGTACATATGGAAAAAGGGACTGGTAAAGGGTAGGAGTTCTTGGGCATCTTTCCCACTGAACAGTCCTGAAGAGATGGTGACCCAGGAGAAGCCAAACCTTTGAGTAGTGCCAGGATCCAGGTAAGGGTAGGGATGGGCCTGCATCTCGGTACAGGACAGAGAATCTCCATGGAACTTGGTAAGTGATGGGGGCAATGAGGTTTGTTTTGGTCTTATTTTGAGTACAAGTACCCAGGGAAGCAATGAATATGGAACTTTGCCAGTCTAGTGACCAGGAGTTTGTGCTTCGTATATGGTGAAGGAAAATGAATGTTGAGGGCCTGTGTGTCCTGAGATTGCCCATACCCTCATCTAGTGACACTGTGGTGGGCCAGTGTGCAGAACAGAATGAAAAGAATCTTTATAGGACTAGTTGATAATGATTAGTTTCATGGGATGATAGTGTTCTCCTCAGATTGGTTCTGGTATGTGGGTGAAACAAAAGCCTTCTCTTCAAGGAGTGATGTCCAATGTGAGGGCCGAATACTCTTGCAGAGCAGACTGCATGCTGAATTACATGGTGTTATCACAGTGTAGCTGGCAAAGTGCAGCAGTTAAGAAAAGTTTGTTGAGGAAAGATTGCAGATTGTCAGGTAACTCCTAATGTGGACATAGCCTGTTTCACAAGGCTTGTTGTTCATCAGAGAGGTCAAAAGGAATCTGTGCCTAATCTGGTCTTGCCATATTTTATCACCAGCCATCCTGCCAAGAGCCTAGCTGGTGATCAGGTTTTGTGAGATGTTGCTCCCATTGTCTGTAGAACACCTTTCTTTTCTGCTAAACATTGGAGAGGAGACCTGAGCATCTTGGTCATTTCTACATTTTTGGACATTTGTGCTACTTGAAGGTAAAATAAGAGGCTTTCCCCAATGGCTATGGGTAAGCATTCAGTTTTCATGTAGGATGACTGGCCTACATACAGTTTTCAAGTTCTCCATCCTTGAACGAGATGCATGGATACTTGTTCATATCCTGCTTCCCACCAGTATTGATCCTTGGAACTCCCTCAGATTCCTATATAGGGAGAGATAATTTTTACCAGGTGTTGTCTGTCGACTTCTGCAAGGATGCATGTCATGAATCCAGCAGTTTCTGAAAACAAACACAGTAACCTTTGCAGTTCTCATCTGTGCTGGTGTGAGGCAATGTGGACAAAATCCCTCTTGTGTTTTCCCGCTTGTGTTTTTCACAGGGCTCCTGTTGTCAGAGTGAGACACACAAAGAACAGTGATCTCTCCATGGAAGTGTGGACTTGTGTCCTGGCCACCAACAAGGATGCTTGAACTCCACATGCACATGTGACAAAAGTGTCCATCATTCTTCCTGTCCACTGTGTTGATTTGGAGGATTTCAGGTCATGTGGAGGGAATCCTCAACCAGTCCACTAACTACAAGGGTACACTGGGCTTGGATAGGTCAAATGGATACCAAACCAGTGAGCATTGAAAATGTACTTCTGTGCAGGTTTTGGCCCTTGTTCTGGTTGGTTGCAGTAAGCATAGGTGAGTTTGAAGGTGTCCACCTAGGAGAGTTTGAACTCTGGGGACAGTAATGTTTCCTTGGCAATCCTCTCAGTATACAGGTAGGTTTCTAGTGTCATCAAAGTTTTTCTTGGCACAGAAATGCTTATGGACTCCACGACACCCTCTTCTCCATGTCTTCTCAAGTTCCCTGCAAAAGAAAAAATGAAATGTAGAAGACTCTGGCTGCAACCTCATGGACATCTCAGGTAAGAACCATGGTCCTTGTACCTCATTGAGGACCGTGGGATCTTTTGTATCCAGGTGGACATGAGGAGAGTGTGCATAAGGTGTTGTCCTGTTTCCTGGACAAGTATCCTCTGCAGGTCTGGAGTAGTGTAAGGTTCTGAACTGATTTCATATTCAACATCAGTGACACTATTTCTGGCATAGATATGACTATTGATGGTGAACTTCTGAAGTAACCCACTCTATTTTGCAAGTGTGTATTCAGTGTCTTTTTGCTATTGTGTGGGAGCATTAGATGATAGTGGATCCCTGCTGTCAGGTATATCCTGCATTTCACACTAGTCACACTAGGGATCAAGCGGGGCAACAGGAAATTGTCATAGGGTGGTTCCCTCAAGTAAGGATTGGAGTGGTTTGGCAGGCATCTTTGGGGAACTTCCTTTACTGTTTTCTGGCTACTCTGTGGCAGAGGGAGGAGCCTGTAGTGTTGATGGACCTTGAATGTAGGACAACATGGAATTGGTATAGGTGGACACATAAACAGGTGTGGGTAAACAGTAGTTTCTTCTGGGCTCCTTGTCCAGTGAGATGTGCAGATCTGATGGCGAGCCAAGAGAGGGTGCCCCATTCAACATCTCCGGGACATGGGTAAGGGCATGTAGGGGCCTCATAGCTCCAGGCAAGTTCTCTCTATGGACCTTGGTAAGAGATCCTAGGCCCTCTGTTGGTGGCCAGGCTTGGGTGCAGGTGCTCAGGGAAACAATGAAGGGCAGACTTAGCCAAGTAAGTAAATAGGAGTTTGTGCTTGTTGTAAGGTGCAGGGAAATGAAGATCGAGGGTCTTTGTGTCCTTGCTCAAATGGTATTTTTGTGGACCAGCCTGCCAAAGAAGATGCGCATGATTTTCTGCAGTTGACCACTTGATGAAGATAAGTGCCTCAGAGTGAGAGTGCTCCACTCAGATTGGTTCTCCTGTCTGAGGAAAGTGAGAGCCTTTTGTGCCAGTGGTGCTGGCAAATGGAAAGGCCTAGTGTTCTTGCGGGACAAAGTGTATGCAGAATTCCGTGCTCTCAGCATGGTGTGATTGGCCTTCTCTTTATCTTTATACAGATATGAAGAATTGGTTGTTGACACAAGATTGATAGGTAAGCTGTATTGTTCAGATTATGAGGTAAGCCCTGTCATGGACATAGCTTTGTTCACAAGATCTGATTGATGTTCCTTTGAGAGCTCACAAAGGAGCCTCTGCCTAACCTGGTGCTGCCATGATTTCTCAGTAGGTATCATGCTAGGGAAATCAAGTCTTGAGAGGTGTTGCCACCTTCATCCTTGAGACACCTTTTTTCAGATGAATATTGAAGGAGGACACTCGGGCACCCTTCTGCCTTTCCAAATACTGTTTGACCTGTGTGCCAATGAAGGTCAAATAATGGACTCTTCCCGGTGGCTGCAGTAAGCCTCCCATTTCATGTAGATTGGCTGGCCTATAATGAATTTTTCATGCTCACAGTAATACAGGATGAGGCAGGGATTCTTGCTAATATCCAAATATCCAGGCCTATAGACATTGACCCTTAGAACATCTGCAGGTTTCCCTTTAAGGGAAGAATTCTCTGACGAGCCTTTGTTCATGGAGTTCCAAAAGGGCCCTGGTCGTCAAGCAGCTGGGTGGCACAAAACCACACAGTGATCTCAACAGTTCAGACGTGCGGGTGCAAGGAGATGTAGATGAAATCATTATTCCCAGAACTGATTTTCTTTGGGCTCCCAGTGTCACTGGGAGCTGTACTATTACCCTGGTGGATACCTACAGACATCCAGGTAGGTGTGGGCTTAGGCCCAGGCCACTGACAAGGTGTCCTGAGGTCCATTTCCTTGTGTAAATGACAGAGGTGTCCCTTGGCACCTTGCCTGCCCCTTCCTAGAAATGCAGGTACTCAGTTCGGAAAGGAAGGTGTCCTCACATCTCAAATGGATGCTCACCTGTTGAGCACTGAATGTGTGACTGTACCCAGAATTTGTGCCTGTTGGGGCCCTGGCCTAGGAACTGTGAGCATGAGTTTTTAGTTGTCCTTTAGGAAAGGTTGGATTTTGGGGACAGGATTGTTTCACGGTCAATCATCCCAGTATCCAGGTGGGTTTCCTGTGTCACTAAGGGTTTTCTTGTGCACCAAGCTCATCAGTTCTACTCTGATACCCTCTTCCACATGGTTTCACCCAGTTTCCTTCAAAAGAGCTAACCACTTTGAACCCTACAAGACTAAGGGCAGACTTCTTGCAAATCTCAGGTGAGAATCAGCATCCAATTTGAATTCCAATTCATGTACCTGACGTTTGGAGTGTGGGTATGATTTTCAGGGTTAGGGTTCATCTTTTGGTAAGTGTCACGGAGAGTGCTGAAATAGAGGTACCTGAAAATGACTTCTGGGCATTATGGTTTGTGTCACAATTCGGTGTAGGGTTCGGGATGTCATGTGAATCAAGTACCTTGTTATTGAAGTGTGAGTAGGATTGACAGAGTTAGGATTAGTATTAGGTACAGTATGGTGTTTTGTTACATATTCCTGAAAACTGCGGTGTGGCTATGACGGGAAGTGTTGGGTTCAAGTTCTACCTAGGGTTAGGGTTTGGGCTGGGGTGATACTTAGCTTGGAAATTGAAATGCCTGTGTCTTCAAGTGTGGGGTAGAAAGTTATTAATGTGTAAGTACATGGTGAGGATTTGGGAAAATGTAGAATTCAAGTACCTCGCTGCTGGAATTTGGTCCTGCTCCTTAGGGTTATGTTTAGGCCTAGGTTCCGCTTTCGGGTTCGAAGATACGTTCCTGAAGTTTGGAGTGTGCCTGTGATGTTGAGGGAAAGGGTTCTTCTTTTGGTAAGTGTCATGGATAGTGCTGAAATAGAGGAACCTGAAAATGACTTCTGGGCATTACGTTTTGTGTCAGAATTCGGTTGAGGGTTCGGGATGGCCGGTGGATCAAGTACCTGGTCATTGGAGTGTGAGGAGTAATGTTAGCGTTAGCCTCAGCGTTAAGGAAAGGACAATGTTTTGTTTTTTTTTAACATGATTCTGGACATTGCAGTGTGGCTATGATGGGGAGTGTTGCGTTCAAGTTTTAGCTAGGGTTAGGGTTTGGGTTGGGGTGATAGGTAGCATTGAAATTGAAATGCCTGTGTCTTCAAGTGTGGGTTTCAAAGTGAGTACTAGCATAAGTTCATGGTGAGGGTTAGGTGTAATGTAGAATTTCAAGTCCCTGGGTATTGGAATGCGGTCCTGCTGCGTAGATTTAGGGTTAGGATTACTTTCAGGTTTAGGGTTCCAATGCATGTACCTGAGGTTTGGAGTGTGGGTATGAGTTTTAGGTTTAGGGATCTTCTGTTGGGAAATGTCAGATAGTGCAGAAATCCAGGTACCTGAAAATCACTTCTGGACAATACGGTTTGTGTCAGAATTCAGCTGACAGTTTGGGATGGCACGTGGATCAAGTACCTGGTTATTGTAGTGTGAGTAAGAGTGTCCGTGTTAGGATTATTGTTAGGTAAGATATAGTGTAATTTTACATGTTCCTGGACTTTGCAGTGTGTCTAGGATGAGTAGTTGTACGGTCAGCGATGTAGCTCGGGATAGGCTTAGGTTTGGGGTCCTGAACAGCGTTGCCATTGAAATGCCTGTGTCTTCCAGCGTGGCTTGTGTGTTAGTGTCAGCATAAGTTCATGCTGGGGGTTAGGGATAATGTAGAATTTCGATTTCCTGGGTATTGGGGTTTCATCCTGCTGCTTAGGTTGAGGGTCAAGATTAGGATTAGTTTTAGGGTTGAAATTCATGGACCTGACGTTTGGAGTGCGGGTATGATTTTTAGGGTTAGGGGTCTTCGTTTGGTAAGTGTGATGGATAGTGCTGAACTAGAGTTACCTGTAAATGACTCCTGGGCCTTAGGCTTTGTGTCACAATTCACCTTACAGTTAGGGAAGGCACTTGGGTCAAGTACCTGGTTATTGTCGTGTAAGATTGTTAGAGTTGGGATTATTGCTAGGGAAACTATAGTGTATTGTTGCATATTCCTGAACATTGCAGTGTGTCTCCGATGGGTAGTAGCAGGCTTAACGTTGTAGCTACGGTTAGGGTTAGGGTTGTGGTCATGAACAGCATGGACAATGAAATGTCTGTGTCTTCCAGTGTGGGTAGGAAAGTTAGTATCAGCGTAATTTCAGGGTGAGGGTTAGGGATGATGTAGAATTTCAAGTGCCTGAATATTGGAATTTCATCCTGCTGCTTCAGGTGAAGGTTAGGATTAAGTTTAGCTTTAGGGTTCCAATACATGTACCTGCCGTTTGGAGTGTGAGTATGATTTTTAGGGTTATGGGTCTTCTTTCGGTAAGTGTCGTGGAGAGTGGTTCAATAGAGGTACCTGAAAATGGCTTGTGGGCATTACGGCTTGTGTCACCATTCGGTTTAGGATAGGGATATCACGTGGATCGAATACCGGTTATTGGAGTGTGAGTAGGATTGTGAGATATAGGATTAGTGTTCGGTAAAGTATAGTGTTTTCTTGCCAGTGCCTGAACATTGCAGTGTGTCTATGATGGGTGGTGGTAGGGTTCACGTTCTAGCTAGGGTTAGGGGTAGGGTTGGGGTGCTAGATAGCTTTGAAATTGAAATGCCTGTGTCTTCAAGTGTGGAGTAGACAGTTAGTACTATGTAAGTACACGGTGAGGGTTTGGGATAATGTCGAATTTCTAGTACCTTGGTATTGGAATTTGTTCCTGCTCCTTAGGGTTAGGTTCAAGCTTAGGTTGCGGTTTAGGGTTCCAATTCGTGCTCCTGACGTTTGGAGTGTGTTTAAGACGTGTAGGGTTAGGGTTCTTCTTTTGGTAAGTGTCACGGAGAGTGCTGAAGTAGAGGTACCCGAAAATGATTTATGGGCATTCGGGTTTGTGTCACAATTCGGTTTCGGGTTGGTGGTGGCACGTGGATCGAGTACCGGTTATTGGAATGTGAGCAGGATTGTTAGAGTGAGGATCATGGTTAGGTAAAATATAGTGTTTTGGTACATGTCCCTGAACATTGCAGTGTGTCTATGATGGGTAGTGTTAGGGCTAGCGTGCCAGCTAGGGCTAGGGGTAGGGTCCGGGTGATCGATAGCTTGAAATTGAAATGCCTGTGTCTTCAAGTGTGGGGTAGAAAGTTATTAATGTGTAAGTACATGGTGAGGATTTGGGAAAATGTAGAATTCAAGTACCTCGCTGCTGGAATTTGGTCCTGCTCCTTAGGGTTATGTTTAGGCCTAGGTTCCGCTTTCGGGTTCGAAGATACGTTCCTGACGTTTGGAGTGTGTCTGTGATGTTGAGGGAAAGGGTTCTTCTTTTGGTAAGTGTCATGGATAGTGCTGAACTAGAGGAACCTGAAAATGACTTCTGGGAGTTACGGTTTGGGTCAGAATTTGGTTTAGGGTTCGGGATGGCCCGTGGATCAAGTACCTGGTCATTGGAGTGTGAGTTGTATTGTTAGCATTAGCCTCAGCGTTAAGGAAAGGACAGTGTTTTGTTTTTTTTTAACCATGTTCCTGGACATTGCAGTGTGGCTATGATGGGTAGTGTTGCGTTCAAGTTTTAGCTAGGGTTAGGGTTTGGGTTGGGGTGATAGGTAGCATTGAAATTGAAATGCCTGTGTCTTCAAGTGTGGGTTTGAAAGTGAGTATTAGCGTAAGTTCATGGTGAGGGTTAGGTGTAATATAGAATTTCAAGTCCCTGGGTATTGGAATGTGGTCCTGCTGCGTAGATTTAGGGTTAGGATTACTTTTAGGTTTAGGGTTCCAATGCATGTACCTGAGGTTTGGAATGTGGGTATGAGTTTTAGGTTTAGGGATCTTCTGTTGGGAAATGTCAGATAGTGCAGAAATCCAGGTACCTGAAAATCACTTCTGGACAATACGGTTTGTGTCAGAATTCAGCTTACAGTTCGGGATGGCACGTGGATCAAGTACCTGGTTATTGTAGTGTGAGTAAGAGTGTTCGTGTTAGGATTATTGTTAGGTAAGATATAGTGTAATTTTACATGTTCCTGGACTTTGCAGTGTGTCTAGGATGAGTAGTTGTACGGTCAGCGATGTAGCTCGGGATAGGCTTAGGTTTGGGGTCCTGAACAGCGTTGCCATTGAAATGCCTGTGTCTTCCAGTGTGGCCTGCGTGTTAGTGTCAGCATAAGTTCATGCTGGGGGTTAGGGATAATGTAGAATTTCAATTTCCTGGGTATTGGGGTTTCATCCTGCTGCTTAGGTTGAGGGTCAAGAATAGGATTAGATTTAGGGTTGAAATTCATGGACCCGACGTTTGGAGTGCGGGTATAATTTTTAGGGTTAGGGGTCTTCATTTGGTAAGTGTGATGGATAGTGGTGAACTAGAGTTAACTGTAAATGAATTCTGGGCATTAGGGTTTGTGTCACAATTCACCTTACAGTTAGGGAAGGCACTTTGATCAAGTACATGGTTATTGTCGTGTAAGATTGTACTCAAGGTCCTGCCTTGGTATCTCTCCCTGGGGTTGTGTGTTTGGTTGGTTGGTTTGTTTGTATTTGGTACCGGTGATCGAACTTGGTTCCTTGAGCTTGCAAGCCAAGTGACGGAGCCACTGAGCTAAATCCCTGGCCCTGGAGAATCCGGGGATTTTTCATGACCTTGAGGTTTGGGTGTCTTGGATGCAGGCTAGAGATGTTGTTGGACATGGTATAGAGTGAGAGGAGAGGCTTAGGTTGGGATATAAGTTGCTGACATTCCTGCAGTTTACCTAGGGGCACACAGGTATGTATGCATGTAAGAACACTACTGCCATAGGAATCATAAGCTCCTCGGAGCGGGCAGGGGGGAGCTTAGTCAAGTTCTCAAAGTCAAAATCACTTGAGGTGCCAGTCAAACATTGTAGATTGGTGGGACCCACCTCAGAGGTTTTTTTTGTTGTTTGTTTTGGTACTGGCAGTGGAACTCAGGACCTTCTGCTTGTGAGGTAAGCAGCAGAACCACTGAGGTAGATCCCTGGCCCCCTTCAGAGGTTTGAATACGGTAAAACCAAGTAGACCTAGAGGTGTAGCTCAGTGGTACAGTTCTGACCTAGCAAATGTGAGGTCCTGGGTTCCTTTCCCAGTGCCACCAAAAGAAAGAAACAACAAAACAAAAACAAAATAGCCTTGGTAGGTAGGAGAATGTACAGTTTTATCAAGTTCCTACATAATGCTGAAGCTACTGGTCCCAGTACCTCACTTTGAAATAATTCTTTTTCAGTATTTGGAATTTAACCCAGGGCCTCTGCACCGAGCTCCATCCCCAGCCTATATGTATATGGAGAGGGAGAGAGAGAGAGAGAGAGAGAGAGAGAGAGAGAGAGAGAGAGACCTTGTGACCAAATGTATATATACATGTACATATATGTATACATAGTATATATACATGCATATATATGCAGATGTATCGCGAGACCGGGTGTTACGCTGTCCCTGAGTTGCCCCAGCTGAGCTGAAGTTGAGATCCTCCTGCCTCAGCTTCCCCAAGCACTGAGATTACAGGAGTGACCCACCGTTTCCACACTTGAAGAATGCTGGTGTGCAATGCCAAGGGGGGGGGGTCCAGGTCTTTCGTGGAAACACTCCTCCATCATCCAGGAGTGGAAGACGAGCCCTTGAGGGGACAGAGGAAGCAGCGAGAAAGGCCGGAGCACCTGCTGCTGGCCTATGGAGGTGGCGCCCAGCAAAGATGCAGACTCCTGGACCACAACTCCCAGGGCTCCTCCCGTGGACACAGGTGCACAGCCGCCCAGCTTCTGCATGCTCCACGACCAAGTTAGGTGGGGAACCGTCTGTCCCTAGGGGCACGGGACTTTTGCCCAGCTTCTCAGAGCTGAGAGCGGCGGTGGCTGCGGGCAGCTGCAACTTGGGAGGAAACGGAAGGGGAGCTGAGCCTGGCGGGTGAGTTGAAAGTGGATAACCAAATCTTCTTTGAAAGCCGAAAATCATTCGGAAGGGCTGCACTGTGACTGGACTCAAAAACGCTTTCTCTCTGGCCTCAACCACTGCAGCTACTAATGGGATGAGCACGTCAGCCAGTCCAAGATAATTCGGCCGCTAGAGGCCAAGGAAGAGCACTTTCCCAAGAACTGTTTCACTGCAACACGCATACTGCCTGTCCTCTCAATTTGCGTGCTGTCAAATGGAGCCCCCACAAAACCAAAATAAGATACTCAGAGCCAAACTTGCTTTTTACCAAGGGAATACGCATGGACAACTAATTTTGTTGCCAAGGCATTTGGGAAAGGGGGTTGTGGCTGTTGCACTCACAACAGGCTCCGCAGCAGCGGGACACCCGCAAACACCCTGAAGGGGCTCACGGCTGGACCGACCGTGCTGTGGCACCGCGCCCTCCCGGGTCACCGAGCTCTGAGGACGCGACGACGATGGCCAAGGGCTTGTCGGTCCCTGACACCGCACAGAGCCCCGCGGGCGGCACCAAAGAGGGTGCGGAAGGCTCCCCGGGCCCAGGAGCCCGGGCGGTGTGCCCACACGCCTGCCCACCGCGGCGGCGTCGGAAGCCCGAGTGAGCCCCCACCCCGCCCCCGGCCCCGGCCCCTGCCCCAGCCCCCGTCAGGCGCCTGGCCCCGGGTCTCGGGGGCTCCTGCGCCACCCCCGCCCGCGGGGGCCCGAGAGGAGGGGCCTGCCGCCTGCCGAGGCCACCTGCAGCACAGGACCGCTCGGCTCGCAGGCCAGGCCAGGCGGGGCAGGATATCTCTCCCGCCCACCGGGAACAGGACCCGGGCCGCTAAGGAGCAGCTGGGCAACAGCGGGGGCGACCGCAGCGTGTCTTCCCAGAGGGGCGTCCCGCCTCCCCGCACCGGGACTCCCGCGCTCGCACGCCCGACCTAGGAGACGACACCGCTGAGGCGCAGAGAAGCTGGCGCCCCGTGCGGCTCCTACTCACCCGCCAGGCTCAGCTCCCCCTCCGTTTCCTCCCACGTCGCAGCTGCCCGCAGCCACCGCGGCTCTCAGCTCGGAGACACTGGGCAAAAGGTCCCGTGCCCCCACCGACGGACGGCTCCCCGCCTAACGCGGTCGGGGCGCACGCGACTCCATGTGAGGAGCCCTGGGAGTTGTGGTCCAGGAGTCTGCATCTTTGCTGGGCGCCACCTCCATAGGCCAGCAGCAGGTGCTCCGGCCTTTCTCGCTGCTTCCTCTGTCCCCTCAAGGACTCGTCTTCCACTCCTGGATGGTGGAGGAGTGTTTCCACGAAAGACCTGGACACCCCCCCCCCGGCATTGCACACCAGCATTCTTCAAGTGTGGAAACGGTGGGTCACTCCTGTAATCTCAGTGCTTGGGGAAGCTGAGGCAGGAGGATCTCAACTTCAGCTCAGCTGGGGCAACTCAGGGACTGCATAACACCCTGTCTCGCGATACATCTGCATATATATGCATGTATATATACTATGTATATATATATATATATATATGTACATGTATATATACATTTGGACACAAGGTCTCTCTCTCTCTCTCTCTCTCTCTCTCCATATACATATAGGCTGGGGATGGAGCTCGGTGCAGAGGCCCTGGGTTAAATTCCAAACACTGAAAAACAATTATTTCAAAGTGAGGCACTGGGACCAGTAGCTTCAGCATCATGTAGGAACTTGATAAAACTGCACATTCTCCTACCTACCAAGGCTATTTTGTTTTGTTTTGTTGTTTCTTTCTTTTGGTGGCACTGGGAAAGGAACCCAGGACCTCACATTTGCTAGGTCAGAACTGTACCACTGAGCTACACCTCTAGGTCTACTTGGATTTACCGTATTCAAAGCTCTGAAGGGGGCCAGGGATCTACCTCAGTGGTTCTGCTGCTTACCTCACAAGCAGAAGGTCCTGAGTTCCACTGCCAGTACCAAAACAAACAAACAAACAACAACAACAAACTCCAAAGGTGGGTCCCACCAATCTACAGTGTTTCCAAGGCACCTCAAGTGATTCTGACTTTGACAACTTGACTAAGCTCCCCCCTGCCCGCTTCAAGGAGCTTATGATTCCTATGGCAGTACTATTCTTACATACATACCTACATACATACATACCTGTGGGACCCTACGTAAACTGCAGGAAAGCCAGGAATTTATATCCCAGCCTAAGCCTCTCCTCTCACTCTATACCATGTCCAACGACATCTCTAGCCTGCACCAAGACACCCAAAGCTCAAGGTGATGAAAAAACCCTGGATTCTCCAGGGCCGGGGATTTAGCTCAGTGGCTCCGTCGCTTGCCTTGCAAGCTCAAGGCCCGGAGTTCCATCGCTGGTACCAAATGCAAACCAACCAACCATCAACCACACAACCCCAGGGAGAGATACCAAGGCGGGACCTTGAGTACAGTCTTACGTGACAATAACCAGGTACTTGATTCAAATGCCTTCCCTAACTGTAAGGTGAGTTGTGACACAAAGCCTAATGCCCAGGAGCCATTTACAGGTAACTCTAGTTCACCACTATCCATCACACTTACCAAACGAAGACCCCTAACCCTAAAAATCATACCCGCACTCCAAACGTCAGGTCCATGAATTTCAACCCTAAAACTAATCCTAATCTTGACCCTCAACCAAAGCAGCAGGATGAAACCCCAATACCCAGGACATTGAAATTCTACATTATCCCTAACCCCCAGCATGAACTTATGCTGACACTAACACGCAAGCCACGATGGAAGACACAGGCATTTCAATGGCAATGCTGTTCAGGACCCCAAACCTAAGCCTATCCCGAGCTACATCGCTGACCGTACAACGACCCATCCTAGACACACTGCAAAGTCCAGGAACATGTAAAATTACACTATATCTTACCTAACAATAATCCTAACACGGACACTCTTACTCACACTACAATAACCGGGTACTTGATCCACGTGCCATCCCGAACTGTGAGCTGAATTCTGACACAAACCGTATTGTCCAGAAGTGATTTTCAGGTACCTGGATTTCTGCACTATCTGACATTTCCCAACAGAAGATCCCTAAACCTAAAACTCATACCCACACTCCAAACCTCAGGTACATGCACTGGAACCCTAAACCTAAAAGTAATCCTAACCCTAAATCTACGCAGCAGGACCGCATTCCAATACCCAGGGACTTGAAATTCTACATTACACCTAACCCTCACCATGAACTTACGCTAATACTCACTTTCAAACCCACACTTGAAGACACAGGCATTTCAATTTCAATGCTACCTATCACCCCAACCCAAACCCTAACCCTAGCTAAAACTTGAACGCAACACTACCCATCATAGCCACACTGCAATGTCCAGGAACATGGTTAAAAAAAAAAAAAAAAAAAACACTGTCCTTTCCTTAACGCTGAGGCTAACGCTAACAATACTACTCACACTCCAATGACGAGGTACTTGATCCACGGGCCATCCCGAACCCTAAACCAAATTCTGACCCAAACCGTAACTCCCAGAAGTCATTTTCAGGTTCCTCTAGTTCAGCACTATCCATGACACTTACCAAAAGAAGAACCCTTTCCCTCAACATCACAGACACACTCCAAACGTCAGGAACGTATCTTCGAACCCGAAAGCGGAACCTAGGCCTAAACATAACCCTAAGGAGCAGGACCAAATTCCAGCAGCGAGGTACTTGAATTCTACATTTTCCCAAATCCTCACCATGTACTTACACATTAATAACTTTCTACCCCACACTTGAAGACACAGGCATTTCAATTTCAAGCTATCCATCACCCGGACCCTACCCCTAGCCCTAGCTGGCACGCTAGCCCTAACACTACCCATCATAGACACACTGCAATGTTCAGGGACATGTACCAAAACACTATATTTTACCTGACCATGATCCTCACTCTAACAATCCTGCTCACATTCCAATAACCGGTACTCGATCCACGTGCCACCACCAACCCGAAACCGAATTGTGACACAAACCCGAATGCCCGTAAATCGTTTTCGGGTACCTCTACTTCAGCACTCTCCGTGACACTTACCAAAAGAAGAACCCTAACCCTACACGTCTTAAACACACTCCAAACGTCAGGAGCACGAATTGGAACCCTAAACCGCAACCTAAGCTTGAACCTAACCCTAAGGAGCAGGAACAAATTCCAATACCAAGGTACTAGAAATTCGACATTATCCCAAACCCTCACCGTGTACTTACATAGTACTAACGGTCGACTCCACACTTGAAGACACAGGCATTTCAATTTCAAAGCTATCTAGCACCCCAACCCTACCCCTAACCCTAGCTAGAACGGGAACCCTACCACCACCCACCATAGACACACTGCAATGTTCAGGCACTGGCAAGAAAACGCTATACTTTACCGAACACTAATCCTATATCTCACAATCCTCCTCACACTCCAATAGCCGGTATTCGATCCACGTGATATCCCTATCCTAAACCGAATGGTGACACAAGCCGTAATGCCCACAAGCCATTTTCAGGTACCTCTATTGAACCACTCTCCACGACACTTACCGAAAGAAGACCCATAACCCTAAAAATCATACTCACACTCCAAACGGCAGGTACATGTATTGGAACCCTAAAGCTAAACTTAATCCTAACCTTCACCTGAAGCAGCAGGATGAAACTCTAATATTCAGGCACTTGAAATTCTACATCATCCCTAACCCTCACCCTGAAATTACGCTGATACTAACTTTCCTACCCACACTGGAAGACACAGACATTTCATTGTCCATGCTGTTCATGACCACAACCCTAACCCTAACCGTAGCTACAACGTTAAGCCTGCTACTACCCATCGGAGACACACTGCAATGTTCAGGAATATGCAACAATACACTATAGTTTCCCTAGCAATAATCCCAACTCTAACAATCTTACACGACAATAACCAGGTACTTGACCCAAGTGCCTTCCCTAACTGTAAGGTGAGTTGTGACACAAAGCCTAAGGCCCAGGAGTCATTTACAGGTAACTCTAGTTCAGCACTATCCATCACACTTACCAAACGAAGACCCCTAACCCTAAAAATCATACCCGCACTCCAAACGTCAGGTCCATGAATTTCAACCCTAAAACTAATCCTAATCTTGACCCTCAACCTAAGCAGCAGGATGAAACCCCAATACCCAGGAAATTGAAATTCTACATTGTCCCTAACCCCCAGCATGAACTTATGCTGACACTTACACGCAAGCCACGCTGGAAGACACAGGCATTTCAATGGCAACGCTGTTCAGGACCCCAAACCTAAGCCTATCCCGAGCTACATCGCTGACCGTACAACGACCCATCCTAGACACACTGCAAAGTCCAGGAACATGTAAAATTACACTATATCTTACCTAACAATAATCCTAACACGAACACTCTTACTCACACTACAATAACCAGGTACTTGATCCACGTGCCATCCCGAACTGTCAGCTGAATTCTGACACAAACCGTATTGTCCAGAAGTGATTTTCAGGTACCTGGATTTCTGCACTATCTCACATTTCCCAACAGAAGATCCCTAAACCTAAAACTCATACCCACACTCCAAACCTCAGGTACATGCATTGGAACCCTAAACCTAAAAGTAATCCTAACCCTAAATCTACGCAGCAGGACCGCATTCCAATACCCAGGGACTTGAAATTCTACATTACACCTAACCCTCACCATGAACTTACGCTAATACTCACTTTCAAACCCACACTTGAAGACACAGGCATTTCAATTTCAATGCTACCTATCACCCCAACCCAAACCCTAACCCTAGCTAAAACTTGAACGCAACACTACCCATCATAGCCACACTGCAATGTCCAGGAACATGGTTAAAAAAAAAACAAAAAACACTGTCCTTTCCTTAACGCTGAGGCTAACGCTAACAATACTACTCACACTCCAATGACGAGGTACTTGATCCACGGGCCATCCCGAACCCTAAACCGAATTCTGACACAAACCGTAACTCCCAGAAGTCATTTTCAGGTTCCTCTAGTTCAGCACTATCCATGACACTTACCAAAAGAAGAACCCTTTCCCTCAACGTCACAGACACACTCCAAACGTCAGGAACGTATCTTCGAACCCGAAAGCGGAACCTAGGCCTAAACATAACCCTAAGGAGCAGGACCAAATTCCAGCAGCGAGGTACTTGAATTCTACATTTTCCCAAATCCTCACCATGTACTTACACATTAATAACTTTCTACCCCACACTTGAAGACACAGGCATTTCAATTTCAAGCTATCGATCACCCGGACCCTACCCCTAGCCCTAGCTGGCATGCTAGCCCTAACACTACCCATCATAGACACACTGCAGTGTTCAGGGACATGTACCAAAACACTATATTTTACCTGACCATGATCCTCACTCTAACAATCCTGCTCACATTCCAATAACCGGTACTCGATCCACGTGCCACCACCAACCCGAAACCGAATTGTGACACAAACCCGAACGCCCGTAAATCGTTTTCGGGTACCTCTACTTCAGCACTCTCCGTGACACTTACCAAAAGAAGAACCCTAACCCTACACGTCTTAAACACACTCCAAACGTCAGCAGCACGAATTGGAACCCTAAACCGCAACCTAAGCTTGAACCTAACCCTAAGGAGCAGGAACAAATTCCAATACCAAGGTACTAGAAATTCGACATTATCCCAAACCCTCACCGTGTACTTACATAGTACTAACGGTCGACTCCACACTTGAAGACACAGGCATTTCAATTTCAAAGCTATCTAGCACCCCAACCCTACCCCTAACCCTAGCTAGAACGGGAACCCTACCACCACATACCATAGACACACTGCAATGTTCAGGCACTGGCAAGAAAACGCTATACTTTACCGAACACTAATCCTATATCTCACAATCCTCCTCACACTCCAATAGCCGGTATTCGATCCACGTGATATCCCTATCCTAAACCGAATGGTGACACAAGCCGTAATGCCCACAAGCCATTTTCAGGTACCTCTATTGAACCACTCTCCACGACACTTACCGAAAGAAGACCCATAACCCTAAAAATCATACTCACACTCCAAACGGCAGGTACATGTATTGGAACCCTAAAGCTAAACTTAATCCTAACCTTCACCTGAAGCAGCAGGATGAAACTCCAATATTCAGGCACTTGAAATTCTACATCATCCCTAACCCTCACCCTGAAATTACGCTGATACTAACTTTTCTACCCACACTGGAAGACACAGACATTTCATTGTCCATGCTGTTCATGACCACAACCCTAACCCTAACCGTAGCTACAACGTTAAGCCTGCTACTACCCATCGGAGACACACTGCAATGTTCAGGAATATGCAACAATACACTATAGTTTCCCTAGCAATAATCCCAACTCTAACAATCTTACACGACAATAACCAGGTACTTGACCCAAGTGCCTTCCCTAACTGTAAGGTGAGTTGTGACACAAAGCCTAAGGCCCAGGAGTCATTTACAGGTAACTCTAGTTCAGCACTATCCATCACACTTACCAAACGAAGACCCCTAACCCTAAAAATCATACCCGCACTCCAAACGTCAGGTCCATGAATTTCAACCCTAAAACTAATCCTAATCTTGACCCTCAACCTAAGCAGCAGGATGAAACCCCAATACCCAGGAAATTGAAATTCTACATTGTCCCTAACCCCCAGCATGAACTTATGCTGACACTTACACGCAAGCCACGCTGGAAGACACAGGCATTTCAATGGCAACGCTGTTCAGGACCCCAAACCTAAGCCTATCCCGAGCTACATCGCTGACCGTACAACGACCCATCCTAGACACACTGCAAAGTCCAGGAACATGTAAAATTACACTACATCTTACCTAACAATAATCCTAACACGAACACTCTTACTCACACTACAATAACCAGGTACTTGATCCACGTGCCATCCCGAACTGTCAGCTGAATTCTGACACAAACCGTATTGTCCAGAAGTGATTTTCAGGTACCTGGATTTCTGCACTATCTGACATTTCCCAACAGAAGATCCCTAAACCTAAAACTCATACCCACACTCCAAACCTCAGGTACATGCATTGGAACCCTAAACCTAAAAGTAATCCTAACCCTAAATCTACGCAGCAGGACCGCATTCCAATACCCAGGGACTTGAAATTCTACATTACACCTAACCCTCACCATGAACTTACGCTAATACTCACTTTCAAACCCACACTTGAAGACACAGGCATTTCAATTTCAATGCTACCTATCACCCCAACCCAAACCCTAACCCTAGCTAAAACTTGAACGCAACACTCCCCATCATAGCCACACTGCAATGTCCAGGAACATGGTTAAAAAAAAAACAAAAAACACTGTCCTTTCCTTAACGCTGAGGCTAACGCTAACAATACTACTCACACTCCAATGACGAGGTACTTGATCCACGGGCCATCCCGAACCCTAAACCGAATTCTGACACAAACCGTAACTCCCAGAAGTCATTTTCAGGTTCCTCTAGTTCAGCACTATCCATGACACTTACCAAAAGAAGAACCCTTTCCCTCAACGTCACAGACACACTCCAAACGTCAGGAACGTATCTTCGAACCCGAAAGCGGAACCTAGGCCTAAACATAACCCTAAGGAGCAGGACCAAATTCCAGCAGCGAGGTACTTGAATTCTACATTTTCCCAAATCCTCACCATGTACTTACACATTAATAACTTTCTAGCCCACACTTGAAGACACAGGCATTTCAATTTCAAGCTATCGATCACCCGGACCCTACCCCTAGCCCTAGCTGGCACGCTAGCCCTAACACTACCCATCATAGACACACTGCAATGTTCAGGGACATGTACCAAAACACTATATTTTACCTGACCATGATCCTCACTCTAACAATCCTGCTCACATTCCAATAACCGGTACTCGATCCACGTGCCACCACCAACCCGAAACCGAATTGTGACACAAACCCGAACGCCCGTAAATCATTTTCGGGTACCTCTACTTCAGCACTCTCCGTGACACTTACCAAAAGAAGAACCCTAACCCTACACGTCTTAAACACACTCCAAACGTCAGGAGCACGAATTGGAACCCTAAACCGCAACCTAAGCTTGAACCTAACCCTAAGGAGCAGGAACAAATTCCAATACCAAGGTACTAGAAATTCGACATTATCCCAAACCCTCACCGTGTACTTACATAGTACTAACGGTCTACTCCACACTTGAAGACACAGGCATTTCGATTTCAAAGCTATCTAGCACCCCAACCCTACCCCTAACCCTAGCTAGAACGGGAACCCTACCACCACCCACCATAGACACACTGCAATGTTCAGGCACTGGCAAGAAAACGCTATACTTTACCGAACACTAATCCTATATCTCACAATCCTACTCACACTCCAATAGCCGGTATTCGATCCACGTGATATCCCTATCCTAAACCGAATGGTGACACAAGCCGTAATGCCCACAAGCCATTTTCAGGTACCTCTATTGAACCACTCTCCACGACACTTACCGAAAGAAGACCCATAACCCTAAAAATCATACTCACACTCCAAACGGCAGGTACATGTATTGGAACCCTAAAGCTAAACTTAATCCTAACCTTCACCTGAAGCAGCAGGATGAAACTCCAATATTCAGGCACTTGAAATTCTACATCATCCCTAACCCTCACCCTGAAATTACGCTGATACTAACTTTCCTACCCACACTGGAAGACACAGACATTTCATTGTCCATGCTGTTCATGACCACAACCCTAACCCTAACCGTAGCTACAACGTTAAGCCTGCTACTACCCATCGGAGACACACTGCAATGTTCAGGAATATGCAACAATACACTATAGTTTCCCTAGCAATAATCCCAACTCTAACAATCTTACACGACAATAACCAGGTACTTGACCCAAGTGCCTTCCCTAACTGTAAGGTGAGTTGTGACACAAAGCCTAAGGCCCAGGAGTCATTTACAGGTAACTCTAGTTCAGCACTATCCATCACACTTACCAAACGAAGACCCCTAACCCTAAAAATCATACCCGCACTCCAAACGTCAGGTCCATGAATTTCAACCCTAAAACTAATCCTAATCTTGACCCTCAACCTAAGCAGCAGGATGAAACCCCAATACCCAGGAAATTGAAATTCTACATTGTCCCTAACCCCCAGCATGAACTTATGCTGACACTAACACGCAAGCCACGCTGGAAGACACAGGCATTTCAATGGCAACGCTGTTCAGGACCCCAAACCTAAGCCTATCCCGAGCTACATCGCTGACCCTACAACGACCCATCCTAGACACACTGCAAAGTCCAGGAACATGTAAAATTACACTACATCTTACCTAACAATAATCCTAACACGAACACTCTTACTCACACTACAATAACCAGGTACTTGATCCACGTGCCATCCCGAACTGTGAGCTGAATTCTGACACAAACCGTATTGTCCAGAAGTGATTTTCAGGTACCTGGATTTCTGCATTATCTGACATTTCCCAACAGAAGATCCCTAAACCTAAAACTCATACCCACACTCCAAACCTCAGGTACATGCATTGGAACCCTAAACCTAAAAGTAATCCTAACCCTAAATCTACGCAGCAGGACCGCATTCCAATACCCAGGGACTTGAAATTCTACATTACACCTAACCCTCACCATGAACTTACGCTAATACTCACTTTCAAACCCACACTTGAAGACACAGGCATTTCAATTTCAATGCTACCTATCACCCCAACCCAAACCCTAACCCTAGCTAAAACTTGAACGCAACACTCCCCATCATAGCCACACTGCAATGTCCAGGAACATGGTTAAAAAAAACAAAAAACACTGTCCTTTCCGTAACGCTGAGGCTAACGCTAACAATACTACTCACACTCCAATGACGAGGTACTTGATCCACGGGCCATCCCGAACCCTAAACCGAATTCTGACACAAACCGTAACTCCCAGAAGTCATTTTCAGGTTCCTCTAGTTCAGCACTATCCATGACACTTACCAAAAGAAGAACCCTTTCCCTCAACGTCACAGACACACTCCAAACGTCAGGAACGTATCTTCGAACCCGAAAGCGGAACCTAGGCCTAAACATAACCCTAAGGAGCAGGACCAAATTCCAGCAGCGAGGTACTTGAATTCTACATTTTCCCAAATCCTCACCATGTACTTACACATTAATAACTTTCTACCCCACACTTGAAGACACAGGCATTTCAATTGCAAGCTATCGATCACCCGGACCCTACCCCTAGCCCTAGCTGGCACGCTAGCCCTAACACTACCCATCATAGACACACTGCAATGTTCAGGGACATGTACCAAAACACTATATTTTACCTGACCATGATCCTCACTCTAACAATCCTGCTCACATTCCAATAACCGGTACTCGATCCACGTGCCACCACCAACCCGAAACCGAATTGTGACACAAACCCGAACGCCCGTAAATCGTTTTCGGGTACCTCTACTTCAGCACTCTCCGTGACACTTACCAAAAGAAGAACCCTAACCCTACACGTCTTAAACACACTCCAAACGTCAGGAGCACGAATTGGAACCCTAAACCGCAACCTAAGCTTGAACCTAACCCTAAGGAGCAGGAACAAATTCCAATACCAAGGTACTAGAAATTCGACATTATCCCAAACCCTCACCGTGTACTTACATAGTACTAACGGTCTACTCCACACTTGAAGACACAGGCATTTCAATTTCAAAGCTATCTAGCACCCCAACCCTACCCCTAACCCTAGCTAGAACGGGAACCCTACCACCACCCACCATAGACACACTGCAATGTTCAGGCACTGGCAAGAAAACGCTATACTTTACCGAACACTAATCCTATATCTCACAATCCTCCTCACACTCCAATAGCCGGTATTCGATCCACGTGATATCCCTATCCTAAACCGAATGGTGACACAAGCCGTAATGCCCACAAGCCATTTTCAGGTACCTCTATTGAACCACTCTCCACGACACTTACCGAAAGAAGACCCATAACCCTAAAAATCATACTCACACTCCAAACGGCAGGTACATGTATTGGAACCCTAAAGCTAAACTTAATCCTAACCTTCACCTGAAGCAGCAGGATGAAACTCCAATATTCAGGCACTTGAAATTCTACATCATCCCTAACCCTCACCCTGAAATTACGCTGATACTAACTTTCCTACCCACACTGGAAGACACAGACATTTCATTGTCCATGCTGTTCATGACCACAACCGTAACCCTAACCGTAGCTACAACGTTAAGCCTGCTACTACCCATCGGAGACACACTGCAATGTTCAGGAATATGCAACAATACACTATAGTTTCCCTAGCAATAATCCCAACTCTAACAATCTTACACGACAATAACCAGGTACTTGACCCAAGTGCCTTCCCTAACTGTAAGGTGAGTTGTGACACAAAGCCTAAGGCCCAGGAGTCATTTACAGGTAACTCTAGTTCAGCACTATCCATCACACTTACCAAACGAAGACCCCTAACCCTAAAAATCATACCCGCACTCCAAACGTCAGGTCCATGAATTTCAACCCTAAAACTAATCCTAATCTTGACCCTCAACCTAAGCAGCAGGATGAAACCCCAATACCCAGGAAATTGAAATTCTACATTGTCCCTAACCCCCAGCATGAACTTATGCTGACACTTACACGCAAGCCACGCTGGAAGACACAGGCATTTCAATGGCAACGCTGTTCAGGACCCCAAACCTAAGCCTATCCCGAGCTACATCGCTGACCCTACAACGACCCATCCTAGACACACTGCAAAGTCCAGGAACATGTAAAATTACACTATATCTTACCTAACAATAATCCTAACACGAACACTCTTACTCACACTACAATAACCAGGTACTTGATCCACGTGCCCTCCCGAACTGTAAGCTGAATTCTGACACAAACCGTATTGTCCAGAAGTGATTTTCAGGTACCTGGATTTCTGCACTATCTGACATTTCCCAACAGAAGATCCCTAAACCTAAAACTCATACCCACACTCCAAACCTCAGGTACATGCATTGGAACCCTAAACCTAAAAGTAATCCTAACCCTAAATCTACGCAGCAGGACCGCATTCCAATACCCAGGGACTTGAAATTCTACATTACACCTAACCCTCACCATGAACTTACGCTAATACTCACTTTCAAACCCACACTTGAAGACACAGGCATTTCAATTTCAATGCTACCTATCACCCCAACCCAAACCCTAACCCTAGCTAAAACTTGAACGCAACACTCCCCATCATAGCCACACTGCAATGTCCAGGAACATGGTTAAAAAAAAAACAAAAAACACTGTCCTTTCCTTAACGCTGAGGCTAACGCTAACAATACTACTCACACTCCAATGATGAGGTACTTGATCCACGGGCCATCCCGAACCCTAAACCGAATTCTGACACAAACCGTAACTCCCAGAAGTCATTTTCAGGTTCCTCTAGTTCAGCACTATCCATGACACTTACCAAAAGAAGAACCCTTTCCCTCAACATCACAGACACACTCCAAACGTCAGGAACGTATCTTCGAACCCGAAAGCGGAACCTAGGCCTAAACATAACCCTAAGGAGCAGGACCAAATTCCAGCAGCGAGGTACTTGAATTCTACATTTTCCCAAATCCTCACCATGTACTTACACATTAATAACTTTCTACCCCACACTTGAAGACACAGGCATTTCAATTGCAAGCTATCGATCACCCGGACCCTACCCCTAGCCCTAGCTGGCATGCTAGCCCTAACACTACCCATCATAGACACACTGCAATGTTCAGGGACATGTACCAAAACACTATATTTTACCTGACCATGATCCTCACTCTAACAATCCTGCTCACATTCCAATAACCGGTACTCGATCCACGTGCCACCACCAACCCGAAACCGAATTGTGACACAAACCCGAACGCCCGTAAATCGTTTTCGGGTACCTCTACTTCAGCACTCTCCGTGACACTTACCAAAAGAAGAACCCTAACCCTACACGTCTTAAACACACTCCAAACGTCAGGAGCACGAATTGGAACCCTAAACCGCAACCTAAGCTTGAACCTAACCCTAAGGAGCAGGAACAAATTCCAATACCAAGGTACTAGAAATTCGACATTATCCCAAACCCTCACCGTGTACTTACATAGTACTAACGGTCTACTCCACACTTGAAGACACAGGCATTTCGATTTCAAAGCTATCTAGCACCCCAACCCTACCCCTAACCCTAGCTAGAACGGGAACCCTACCACCACCCACCATAGACACACTGCAATGTTCAGGCACTGGCAAGAAAACGCTATACTTTACCGAACACTAATCCTATATCTCACAATCCTCCTCACACTCCAATAGCCGGTATTCGATCCACGTGATATCCCTATCCTAAACCGAATGGTGACACAAGCCGTAATGCCCACAAGCCATTTTCAGGTACCTCTATTGAACCACTCTCCACGACACTTACCGAAAGAAGACCCATAACCCTAAAAATCATACTCACACTCCAAACGGCAGGTACATGTATTGGAACCCTAAAGCTAAACTTAATCCTAACCTTCACCTGAAGCAGCAGGATGAAACTCCAATATTCAGGCACTTGAAATTCTACATCATCCCTAACCCTCACCCTGAAATTACGCTGATACTAACTTTCCTACCCACACTGGAAGACACAGACATTTCATTGTCCATGCTGTTCATGACCACAACCCTAACCCTAACCGTAGCTACAACGTTAAGCCTGCTACTACCCATCGGAGACACACTGCAATGTTCAGGAATATGCAACAATACACTATAGTTTCCCTAGCAATAATCCCAACTCTAACAATCTTACACGACAATAACCAGGTACTTGACCCAAGTGCCTTCCCTAACTGTAAGGTGAATTGTGACACAAAGCCTAATGCCCAGGAGTCATTTACAGGTAACTCTAGCTCAGCACTATCCATCACACTTACCAAACGAAGACCCCTAACCCTAAAAATCATACCCGCACTCCAAACGTCAGGTCCATGAATTTCAACCCTGAAACTAATCCTAATCTTGACCCTCAACCTAAGCAGCAGGATGAAACCCCAATACCCAGGAAATTGAAATTCTACATTATCCCTAACCCCCAGCATGAACTTATGCTGACACTAACACGCAAGCCACGCTGGAAGACACAGGCATTTCAATGGCAACGCTGTTCAGGACCCCAAACCTAAGCCTATCCCGAGCTACATCGCTGACCCTACAACGACCCATCCTAGACACACTGCAAAGTCCAGGAACATGTAAAATTACACTATATCTTACCTAACAATAATCCTAACACGAACACTCTTACTCACACTACAATAACCAGGTACTTGATCCACGTGCCATCCCGAACTGTAAGCTGAATTCTGACACAAACCGTATTGTCCAGAAGTGATTTTCAGGTACCTGGATTTCTGCACTATCTGACATTTCCCAACAGAAGATCCCTAAACCTAAAACTCATACCCACACTCCAAACCTCAGGTACATGCATTGGAACCCTAAACCTAAAAGTAATCCTAACCCTAAATCTACGCAGCAGGACCGCATTCCAATACCCAGGGACTTGAAATTCTACATTACACCTAACCCTCACCATGAACTTACGCTAATACTCACTTTCAAACCCACACTTGAAGACACAGGCATTTCAATTTCAATGCTACCTATCACCCCAACCCAAACCCTAACCCTAGCTAAAACTTGAACGCAACACTCCCCATCATAGCCACACTGCAATGTCCAGGAACATGGTTAAAAAAAACAAAAAACACTGTCCTTTCCGTAACGCTGAGGCTAACGCTAACAATACTACTCACACTCCAATGACGAGGTACTTGATCCACGGGCCATCCCGAACCCTAAACCGAATTCTGACACAAACCGTAACTCCCAGGAGTCATTTTCAGGTTCCTCTAGTTCAGCACTATCCATGACACTTACCAAAAGAAGAACCCTTTCCCTCAACATCACAGACACACTCCAAACGTCAGGAACGTATCTTCGAACCCGAAAGCGGAACCTAGGCCTAAACGTAACCCTAAGGAGCAGGACCAAATTCCAGCAGCGAGGTACTTGAATTCTACATTTTCCCAAATCCTCACCATGTACTTACACATTAATAACTTTCTACCCCACACTTGAAGACACAGGCATTTCAATTGCAAGCTATCGATCACCCGGACCCTACCCCTAGCCCTAGCTGGCATGCTAGCCCTAACACTACCCATCATAGACACACTGCAATGTTCAGGGACATGTACAAAAACACTATATTTTACCTAACCATGATCCTCACTCTAACAATCCTGCTCACATTCCAATAACCGGTACTTGATCCACGTGCCACCACCAACCCGAAACCGAATTGTGACACAAACCCGAACGCCCATAAATCGTTTTCGGGTACCTCTACTTCAGCACTCTCCGTGACACTTACCGAAAGAAGAACCCTAACCCTACACGTCTTAAACACACGCCAAACGTCAGGAGCACAAATTGGAACCCTAAACCGCAACCTAAGCTTGAACCTAACCCTAAGGAGCAGGAACAAATTCCAATACCAAGGTACTAGAAGTTCGACATTATCCCAAACCCTCACCGTGTACTTACATAGTACTAACGGTCTACTCCACACTTGAAGACACAGGCATTTCAATTTCAAAGCTATCTAGCACCCCAACCCTACCCCTAACCCTAGCTAGAACGCGAACCCTACCACCACCCATCATAGACACACTGCAATGTTCAGGCACTGGCAAGAAAACACTATACTTTACCGAACACTAATCCTATATCTCACAATCCTACTCACACTCCAATAACCGGTATTCGATCCACGTGATATCCCTATCCTAAACCGAATGGTGACACAAGCCGTAATGCCCACAAGCCATTTTCAGGCACCTCTATTGAACCACTCTCCACGACACTTACCGAAAGAAGACCCATAACCCTAAAAATCATACTCACACTCCAAACGGCAGGTACATGTATTGGAACCCTAAAGCTAAACTTAATCCTAACCTTCACCTGAAGCAGCAGGATGAAATTCCAATATTCAGGCACTTGAAATTCTACATCATCCCTAACCCTCACCCTGAAATTACGCTGATACTAACTTTCCTACCCACACTGGAAGACACAGACATTTCATTGTCCACGCTGTTCATGACCACAACCCTAACCCTAACCGTAGCTACAACGTTAAGCCTGCTACTGCCCATCGGAGGCACACTGCAATGTTCAGGAACACGCAACAACACACTATAGTTTCCCTAGCAATAATCCCAACTCTAACAATCTTACACGACAATAACCAGGTACTTGACCCAAGTGCCTTCCCTAACTGTAAGGTGAATTGTGACACAAAGCCTAATGCCCAGGAGTCATTTACAGGTAACTCTAGTTCAGCACTATCCATCACACTTACCAAACGAAGACCCCTAACCCTAAAAATCATACCCGCACTCCAAACGTCAGGTCCATGAATTTCAACCCTGAAACTAATCCTAATCTTGACCCTCAACCTAAGCAGCAGGATGAAACCCCAATACCCAGGAAATTGAAATTCTACATTATCCCTAACCCCCAGCATGAACTTATGCTGACACTAACACGCAAGCCACGCTGGAAGACACAGGCATTTCAATGGCAACGCTGTTCAGGACCCCAAACCTAAGCCTATCCCGAGCTACATCGCTGACCCTACAACGACCCATCCTAGACACACTGCAAAGTCCAGGAACATGTAAAATTACACTATATCTTACCTAACAATAATCCTAACACGAACACTCTTACTCACACTACAATAACCAGGTACTTGATCCACGTGCCATCCCGAACTGTAAGCTGAATTCTGACACAAACCGTATTGTCCAGAAGTGATTTTCAGGTACCTGGATTTCTGCACTATCTGACATTTCCCAACAGAAGATCCCTAAACCTAAAACTCATACCCACACTCCAAACCTCAGGTACATGCATTGGAACCCTAAACCTAAAAGTAATCCTAACCCTAAATCTACGCAGCAGGACCGCATTCCAATACCCAGGGACTTGAAATTCTACATTACACCTAACCCTCACCATGAACTTACGCTAGTACTCACTTTCAAACCCACACTTGAAGACACAGGCATTTCAATTTCAATGCTACCTATCACCCCAACCCAAACCCTAACCCTAGCTAAAACTTGAACGCAACACTCCCCATCATAGCCACACTGCAATGTCCAGGAACATGGTTAAAAAAAAAACAAAAAACACTGTCCTTTCCTTAACGCTGAGGCTAACGCTAACAATACTACTCACACTCCAATGACGAGGTACTTGATCCACGGGCCATCCCGAACCCTAAACCGAATTCTGACACAAACCGTAACTCCCAGAAGTCATTTTCAGGTTCCTCTAGTTCAGCACTATCCATGACACTTACCAAAAGAAGAACCCTTTCCCTCAACATCACAGACACACTCCAAACGTCAGGAACGTATCTTCGAACCCGAAAGCGGAACCTAGGCCTAAACATAACCCTAAGGAGCAGGACCAAATTCCAGCAGCGAGGTACTTGAATTCTACATTTTCCCAAATCCTCACCATGTACTTACACATTAATAACTTTCTACCCCACACTTGAAGACACAGGCATTTCAATTGCAAGCTATCGATCACCCGGACCCTACCCCTAGCCCTAGCTGGCATGCTAGCCCTAACACTACCCATCATAGACACACTGCAATGTTCAGGGACATGTACCAAAACACTATATTTTACCTAACCATGATCCTCACTCTAACAATCCTGCTCACATTCCAATAACCGGTACTTGATCCACGTGCCACCACCAACCCGAAACCGAATTGTGACACAAACCCGAACGCCCATAAATCATTTTCGGGTACCTCTACTTCAGCACTCTCCGTGACACTTACCGAAAGAAGAACCCTAACCCTACACGTCTTAAACACACTCCAAACGTCAGGAGCACGAATTGGAACCCTAAACCGCAACCTAAGCTTGAACCTAACCCTAAGGAGCAGGAACAAATTCCAATACCAAGGTACTAGAAGTTCGACATTATCCCAAACCCTCACCGTGTACTTACATAGTACTAACGGTCTACTCCACACTTGAAGACACAGGCATTTCAATTTCAAAGCTATCTAGCACCCCAACCCTACCCCTAACCCTAGCTAGAACGCGAACCCTACCACCAGCCATCATAGACACACTGCAATGTTCAGGCACTGGCAAGAAAACACTATACTTTACCGAACACTAATCCTGTATCTCACAATCCTACTCACACTCCAATAACCGGTATTCGATCCACGTGATATCCCTATCCTAAACCGAATGGTGACACAAGCCGTAATGCCCACAAGCCATTTTCAGGCACCTCTATTGAACCACTCTCCACGACACTTACCGAAAGAAGACCCATAACCCTAAAAATCATACTCACACTCCAAACGGCAGGTACATGTATTGGAACCCTAAAGCTAAACTTAATCCTAACCTTCACCTGAAGCAGCAGGATGAAATTCCAATATTCAGGCACTTGAAATTCTACATCATCCCTAACCCTCACCCTGAAATTACGCTGATACTAACTTTCCTACCCACACTGGAAGACACAGACATTTCATTGTCCATGCTGTTCATGACCACAACCCTAACCCTAACCGTAGCTACACCGTTAAGCCTGCTACTGCCCATCGGAGGCACACTGCAATGTTCAGGAACACGCAACAACACACTATAGTTTCCCTAGCAATAATCCCAACTCTAACAATCTTACACGACAATAACCAGGTACTTGACCCAAGTGCCTTCCCTAACTGTAAGGTGAATTGTGACACAAAGCCTAATGCCCAGGAGTCATTTACAGGTAACTCTAGCTCAGCACTATCCATCACACTTACCAAACGAAGACCCCTAACCCTAAAAATCATACCCGCACTCCAAACGTCAGGTCCATGAATTTCAACCCTGAAACTAATCCTAATCTTGACCCTCAACCTAAGCAGCAGGATGAAACCCCAATACCCAGGAAATTGAAATTCTACATTATCCCTAACCCCCAGCATGAACTTATGCTGACACTAACACGCAAGCCACGCTGGAAGACACAGGCATTTCAATGGCAACGCTGTTCAGGACCCCAAACCTAAGCCTATCCCGAGCTACATCGCTGACCCTACAACTACCCATCCTAGACACACTGCAAAGTCCAGGAACATGTAAAATTACACTATATCTTACCTAACAATAATCCTAACACGAACACTCTTACTCACACTACAATAACCAGGTACTTGATCCACGTGCCATCCCGAACTGTAAGCTGAATTCTGACACAAACCGTATTGTCCAGAAGTGATTTTCAGGTACCTGGATTTCTGCACTATCTGACATTTCCCAACAGAAGATCCCTAAACCTAAAACTCATACCCACACTCCAAACCTCAGGTACATGCATTGGAACCCTAAACCTAAAAGTAATCCTAACCCTAAATCTACGCAGCAGGACCGCATTCCAATACCCAGGGACTTGAAATTCTACATTACACCTAACCCTCACCATGAACTTACGCTAGTACTCACTTTCAAACCCACACTTGAAGACACAGGCATTTCAATTTCAATGCTACCTATCACCCCAACCCAAACCCTAACCCTAGCTAAAACTTGAACGCAACACTCCCCATCATAGCCACACTGCAATGTCCAGGAACATGGTTAAAAAAAAACAAAAAACACTGTCCTTTCCTTAACGCTGAGGCTAACGCTAACAATACTACTCACACTCCAATGACGAGGTACTTGATCCACGGGCCATCCCGAACCCTAAACCGAATTCTGACACAAACCGTAACTCCCAGAAGTCATTTTCAGGTTCCTCTAGTTCAGCACTATCCATGACACTTACCAAAAGAAGAACCCTTTCCCTCAACATCACAGACACACTCCAAACGTCAGGAACGTATCTTCGAACCCGAAAGCGGAACCTAGGCCTAAACATAACCCTAAGGAGCAGGACCAAATTCCAGCAGCGAGGTACTTGAATTCTACATTTTCCCAAATCCTCACCATGTACTTACACATTAATAACTTTCTACCCCACACTTGAAGACACAGGCATTTCAATTGCAAGCTATCGATCACCCGGACCCTACCCCTAGCCCTAGCTGGCATGCTAGCCCTAACACTACCCATCATAGACACACTGCAATGTTCAGGGACATGTACCAAAACACTATATTTTACCTAACCATGATCCTCACTCTAACAATCCTGCTCACATTCCAATAACCGGTACTTGATCCACGTGCCACCACCAACCCGAAACCGAATTGTGACACAAACCCGAACGCCCATAAATCATTTTCGGGTACCTCTACTTCAGCACTCTCCGTGACACTTACCGAAAGAAGAACCCTAACCCTACACGTCTTAAACACACTCCAAACGTCAGGAGCACGAATTGGAACCCTAAACCGCAACCTAAGCTTGAACCTAACCCTAAGGAGCAGGAACAAATTCCAATACCAAGGTACTAGAAGTTCGACATTATCCCAAACCCTCACCGTGTACTTACATAGTACTAACGGTCTACTCCACACTTGAAGACACAGGCATTTCAATTTCAAAGCTATCTAGCACCCCAACCCTACCCCTAACCCTAGCTAGAACGCGAACCCTACCACCAGCCATCATAGACACACTGCAATGTTCAGGCACTGGCAAGAAAACACTATACTTTACCGAACACTAATCCTGTATCTCACAATCCTACTCACACTCCAATAACCGGTATTCGATCCACGTGATATCCCTATCCTAAACCGAATGGTGACACAAGCCGTAATGCCCACAAGCCATTTTCAGGCACCTCTATTGAACCACTCTCCACGACACTTACCGAAAGAAGACCCATAACCCTAAAAATCATACTCACACTCCAAACGGCAGGTACATGTATTGGAACCCTAAAGCTAAACTTAATCCTAACCTTCACCTGAAGCAGCAGGATGAAATTCCAATATTCAGGCACTTGAAATTCTACATCATCCCTAACCCTCACCCTGAAATTACGCTGATACTAACTTTCCTACCCACACTGGAAGACACAGACATTTCATTGTCCATGCTGTTCATGACCACAACCCTAACCCTAACCGTAGCTACACCGTTAAGCCTGCTACTGCCCATCGGAGGCACACTGCAATGTTCAGGAACACGCAACAACACACTATAGTTTCCCTAGCAATAATCCCAACTCTAACAATCTTACACGACAATAACCAGGTACTTGACCCAAGTGCCTTCCCTAACTGTAAGGTGAATTGTGACACAAAGCCTAATGCCCAGGAGTCATTTACAGGTAACTCTAGCTCAGCACTATCCATCACACTTACCAAACGAAGACCCCTAACCCTAAAAATCATACCCGCACTCCAAACGTCAGGTCCATGAATTTCAACCCTGAAACTAATCCTAATCTTGACCCTCAACCTAAGCAGCAGGATGAAACCCCAATACCCAGGAAATTGAAATTCTACATTATCCCTAACCCCCAGCATGAACTTATGCTGACACTAACACGCAAGCCACGCTGGAAGACACAGGCATTTCAATGGCAACGCTGTTCAGGACCCCAAACCTAAGCCTATCCCGAGCTACATCGCTGACCCTACAACTACCCATCCTAGACACACTGCAAAGTCCAGGAACATGTAAAATTACACTATATCTTACCTAACAATAATCCTAACACGAACACTCTTACTCACACTACAATAACCAGGTACTTGATCCACGTGCCATCCCGAACTGTAAGCTGAATTCTGACACAAACCGTATTGTCCAGAAGTGATTTTCAGGTACCTGGATTTCTGCACTATCTGACATTTCCCAACAGAAGATCCCTAAACCTAAAACTCATACCCACACTCCAAACCTCAGGTACATGCATTGGAACCCTAAACCTAAAAGTAATCCTAACCCTAAATCTACGCAGCAGGACCGCATTCCAATACCCAGGGACTTGAAATTCTACATTACACCTAACCCTCACCATGAACTTACGCTAGTGCTCACTTTCAAACCCACACTTGAAGACACAGGCATTTCAATTTCAATGCTACCTATCACCCCAACCCAAACCCTAACCCTAGCTAAAACTTGAATGCAACACTCCCCATCATAGCCACACTGCAATGTCCAGGAACATGGTTAAAAAAAAAAAAAAACCACTGTCCTTTCCTTAACGCTGAGGCTAACGCTAACAACACTACTCACACTCCAATGACGAGGTACTTGATCCACGGGCCATCCCGAACCCTAAACCGAATTCTGACACAAACCGTAACTCCCAGAAGTCATTTTCAGGTTCCTCTAGTTCAGCACTATCCATGACACTTACCAAAAGAAGAACCCTTTCCCTCAACATCACAGACACACTCCAAACGTCAGGAACGTATCTTCGAACCCGAAAGCGGAACCTAGGCCTAAACATAACCCTAAGGAGCAGGACCAAATTCCAGCAGCGAGGTACTTGAATTCTACATTTTCCCAAATCCTCACCATGTACTTACACATTAATAACTTTCTACCCCACACTTGAAGACACAGGCATTTCAATTGCAAGCTATCGATCACCCGGACCCTACCCCTAGCCCTAGCTGGCATGCTAGCCCTAACACTACCCATCATAGACACACTGCAATGTTCAGGGACATGTACCAAAACACTATATTTTACCTAACCATGATCCTCACTCTAACAATCCTGCTCACATTCCAATAACCGGTACTTGATCCACGTGCCACCACCAACCCGAAACCGAATTGTGACACAAACCCGAACGCCCATAAATCATTTTCGGGTACCTCTACTTCAGCACTCTCCGTGACACTTACCGAAAGAAGAACCCTAACCCTACACGTCTTAAACACACTCCAAACGTCAGGAGCACGAATTGGAACCCTAAACCGCAACCTAAGCTTGAACCTAACCCTAAGGAGCAGGAACAAATTCCAATACCAAGGTACTAGAAGTTCGACATTATCCCAAACCCTCACCGTGTACTTACATAGTACTAACGGTCTACTCCACACTTGAAGACACAGGCATTTCAATTTCAAAGCTATCTAGCACCCCAACCCTACCCCTAACCCTAGCTAGAACGCGAACCCTACCACCACCCATCATAGACACACTGCAATGTTCAGGCACTGGCAAGAAAACACTATACTTTACCGAACACTAATCCTATATCTCACAATCCTACTCACACTCCAATAACCGGTATTCGATCCACGTGATATCCCTATCCTAAACCGAATGGTGACACAAGCCGTAATGCCCACAAGCCATTTTCAGGCACCTCTATTGAACCACTCTCCACGACACTTACCGAAAGAAGACCCATAACCCTAAAAATCATACTCACACTCCAAACGGCAGGTACATGTATTGGAACCCTAAAGCTAAACTTAATCCTAACCTTCACCTGAAGCAGCAGGATGAAATTCCAATATTCAGGCACTTGAAATTCTACATCATCCCTAACCCTCACCCTGAAATTACGCTGATACTAACTTTCCTACCCACACTGGAAGACACAGACATTTCATTGTCCATGCTGTTCATGACCACAACCCTAACCCTAACCGTAGCTACACCGTTAAGCCTGCTACTGCCCATCGGAGGCACACTGCAATGTTCAGGAACACGCAACAACACACTATAGTTTCCCTAGCAATAATCCCAACTCTAACAATCTTACACGACAATAACCAGGTACTTGACCCAAGTGCCTTCCCTAACTGTAAGGTGAATTGTGACACAAAGCCTAATGCCCAGGAGTCATTTACAGGTAACTCTAGCTCAGCACTATCCATCACACTTACCAAACGAAGAACCCAAACCCTAAAAATCATACCCGCACTCCAAACGTCAGGTCCATGAATTTCAACCCTGAAACTAATCCTAATTTTGACCCTCAACCTAAGCAGCAGGATGAAACCCCAATAGCCAGGAAATTGAAATTCTACATTATCCCTAACCCCCAGCATGAACTTATGCTGACACTAACACGCAAGCCACGCTGGAAGACACAGGCATTTCAATGGCAACGCTGTTCAGGACCCCAAACCTAAGCCTACCCCGAGCTACATCGGTGACCCTACAACTACCCATCCTAGACACACTGCAAAGTCCAGGAACATGTAAAATTACACTATATCTTACCTAACAATAATCCTAACACGAACACTCTTACTCACACTACAATAACCAGGTACTTGATCCACGTGCCATCCCGAACTGTAAGCTGATTTCTGACACAAACCGTATTGTCCAGAAGTGATTTTCAGGTACCTGGATTTCTGCACTATCTGATATTTCCCAACATTACATCCCTAAACCTAAAACTCATACCCACACTCCAAACCTCAGGTACATGCATTGGAACCCTAAACCTAAAAGTAATCCTAACCCTAAATCTACGCAGCAGGACCGCATTCCAATACCCAGGGACTTGAAATTCTACATTACACCTAACCCTCACCATGAACTTACGCTAGTACTCACTTTCAAACCCACACTTGAAGACACAGGCATTTCAATTTCAATGCTACCTATCACCCCAACCCAAACCCTAACCCTAGCTAAAACTTGAACGCAACACTCCCCATCATAGCCACACTGCAATGTCCAGGAACATGGTTAAAATAAACAAACAACACTGTCCTTTCCTTAACGCTGAGGCTAACGCTAACAATACTACTCACACTCCAATGACGAGGTACTTGATCCACGGGCCATCCCGAACCCTAAACCGAATTCTGACACAAACCGTAACTCCCAGAAGTCATTTTCAGGTTCCTCTAGTTCAGCACTATCCATGACACTTACCAAAAGAAGAACCCTTTCCCTCAACATCACAGACACACTCCAAACGTCAGGAACGTATCTTCGAACCCGAAAGCGGAACCTAGGCCTAAACATAACCCTAAGGAGCAGGACCAAATTCCAGCAGCGAGGTACTTGAATTCTACATTTTCCCAAATCCTCACCATGTACTTACACATTAATAACTTTCTACCCCACACTTGAAGACACAGGCATTTCAATTGCAAGCTATCGATCACCCGGACCCTACCCCTAGCCCTAGCTGGCATGCTAGCCCTAACACTACCCATCATAGACACACTGCAATGTTCAGGGACATGTACCAAAACACTATATTTTACCTAACCATGATCCTCACTCTAACAATCCTGCTCACATTCCAATAACCGGTACTTGATCCACGTGCCACCACCAACCCGAAACCGAATTGTGACACAAACCCGAACGCCCATAAATCATTTTCGGGTACCTCTACTTCAGCACTCTCCGTGACACTTACCGAAAGAAGAACCCTAACCCTACACGTCTTAAACACACTCCAAACGTCAGGAGCACGAATTGGAACCCTAAACCGCAACCTAAGCTTGAACCTAACCCTAAGGAGCAGGAACAAATTCCAATACCAAGGTACTAGAAGTTCGACATTATCCCAAACCCTCACCGTGTACTTACATAGTACTAACGGTCTACTCCACACTTGAAGACACAGGCATTTCAATTTCAAAGCTATCTAGCACCCCAACCCTACCCCTAACCCTAGCTAGAACGTGAACCCTACCACCACCCATCATAGACACACTGCAATGTTCAGGCACTGGCAAGAAAACACTATACTTTACCGAACACTAATCCTGTATCTCACAATCCTACTCACACTCCAATAACCGGTATTCGATCCACGTGATATCCCTATCCTAAACCGAATGGTGACACAAGCCGTAATGCCCACAAGCCATTTTCAGGCACCTCTATTGAACCACTCTCCACGACACTTACCGAAAGAAGACCCATAACCCTAAAAATCATACTCACACTCCAAACGGCAGGTACATGTATTGGAACCCTAAAGCTAAACTTAATCCTAACCTTCACCTGAAGCAGCAGGATGAAATTCCAATATTCAGGCACTTGAAATTCTACATCATCCCTAACCCTCACCCTGAAATTACGCTGATACTAACTTTCCTACCCACACTGGAAGACACAGACATTTCATTGTCCATGCTGTTCATGACCACAACCCTAACCCTAACCGTAGCTACACCGTTAAGCCTGCTACTGCCCATCGGAGGCACACTGCAATGTTCAGGAACACGCAACAACACACTATAGTTTCCCTAGCAATAATCCCAACTCTAACAATCTTACACGACAATAACCAGGTACTTGACCCAAGTGCCTTCCCTAACTGTAAGGTGAATTGTGACACAAAGCCTAATGCCCAGGAGTCATTTACAGGTAACTCTAGCTCAGCACTATCCATCACACTTACCAAACGAAGACCCCTAACCCTAAAAATCATACCCGCACTCCAAACGTCAGGTCCATGAATTTCAACCCTGAAACTAATCCTAATCTTGACCCTCAACCTAAGCAGCAGGATGAAACCCCAATACCCAGGAAATTGAAATTCTACATTATCCCTAACCCCCAGCATGAACTTATGCTGACACTAACACGCAAGCCACGCTGGAAGACACAGGCATTTCAATGGCAACGCTGTTCAGGACCCCAAACCTAAGCCTATCCCGAGCTACATCGCTGACCCTACAACTACCCATCCTAGACACACTGCAAAGTCCAGGAACATGTAAAATTACACTATATCTTACCTAACAATAATCCTAACACGAACACTCTTACTCACACTACAATAACCAGGTACTTGATCCACGTGCCATCCCGAACTGTAAGCTGAATTCTGACACAAACCGTATTGTCCAGAAGTGATTTTCAGGTACCTGGATTTCTGCACTATCTGACATTTCCCAACAGAAGATCCCTAAACCTAAAACTCATACCCACACTCCAAACCTCAGGTACATGCATTGGAACCCTAAACCTAAAAGTAATCCTAACCCTAAATCTACGCAGCAGGACCGCATTCCAATACCCAGGGACTTGAAATTCTACATTACACCTAACCCTCACCATGAACTTACGCTAGTACTCACTTTCAAACCCACACTTGAAGACACAGGCATTTCAATTTCAATGCTACCTATCACCCCAACCCAAACCCTAACCCTAGCTAAAACTTGAACGCAACACTCCCCATCATAGCCACACTGCAATGTCCAGGAACATGGTTAAAAAAAAAAAAAAACCACTGTCCTTTCCTTAACGCTGAGGCTAACGCTAACAACACTACTCACACTCCAATGACGAGGTACTTGATCCACGGGCCATCCCGAACCCTAAACCGAATTCTGACACAAACCGTAACTCCCAGAAGTCATTTTCAGGTTCCTCTAGTTCAGCACTATCCATGACACTTACCAAAAGAAGAACCCTTTCCCTCAACATCACAGACACACTCCAAACGTCAGGAACGTATCTTCGAACCCGAAAGCGGAACCTAGGCCTAAACATAACCCTAAGGAGCAGGACCAAATTCCAGCAGCGAGGTACTTGAATTCTACATTTTCCCAAATCCTCACCATGTACTTACACATTAATAACTTTCTACCCCACACTTGAAGACACAGGCATTTCAATTGCAAGCTATCGATCACCCGGACCCTACCCCTAGCCCTAGCTGGCATGCTAGCCCTAACACTACCCATCATAGACACACTGCAATGTTCAGGGACATGTACCAAAACACTATATTTTACCTAACCATGATCCTCACTCTAACAATCCTGCTCACATTCCAATAACCGGTACTTGATCCACGTGCCACCACCAACCCGAAACCGAATTGTGACACAAACCCGAACGCCCATAAATCATTTTCGGGTACCTCTACTTCAGCACTCTCCGTGACACTTACCGAAAGAAGAACCCTAACCCTACACGTCTTAAACACACTCCAAACGTCAGGAGCACGAATTGGAACCCTAAACCGCAACCTAAGCTTGAACCTAACCCTAAGGAGCAGGAACAAATTCCAATACCAAGGTACTAGAAGTTCGACATTATCCCAAACCCTCACCGTGTACTTACATAGTACTAACGGTCTACTCCACACTTGAAGACACAGGCATTTCAATTTCAAAGCTATCTAGCACCCCAACCCTACCCCTAACCCTAGCTAGAACGTGAACCCTACCACCACCCATCATAGACACACTGCAATGTTCAGGCACTGGCAAGAAAACACTATACTTTACCGAACACTAATCCTATATCTCACAATCCTACTCACACTCCAATAACCGGTATTCGATCCACGTGATATCCCTATCCTAAACCGAATGGTGACACAAGCCGTAATGCCCACAAGCCATTTTCAGGCACCTCTATTGAACCACTCTCCACGACACTTACCGAAAGAAGACCCATAACCCTAAAAATCATACTCACACTCCAAACGGCAGGTACATGTATTGGAACCCTAAAGCTAAACTTAATCCTAACCTTCACCTGAAGCAGCAGGATGAAATTCCAATATTCAGGCACTTGAAATTCTACATCATCCCTAACCCTCACCCTGAAATTACGCTGATACTAACTTTCCTACCCACACTGGAAGACACAGACATTTCATTGTCCATGCTGTTCATGACCACAACCCTAACCCTAACCGTAGCTACACCGTTAAGCCTGCTACTGCCCATCGGAGGCACACTGCAATGTTCAGGAACACGCAACAACACACTATAGTTTCCCTAGCAATAATCCCAACTCTAACAATCTTACACGACAATAACCAGGTACTTGACCCAAGTGCCTTCCCTAACTGTAAGGTGAATTGTGACACAAAGCCTAATGCCCAGGAGTCATTTACAGGTAACTCTAGCTCAGCACTATCCATCACACTTACCAAACGAAGACCCCTAACCCTAAAAATCATACCCGCACTCCAAACGTCAGGTCCATGAATTTCAACCCTGAAACTAATCCTAATCTTGACCCTCAACCTAAGCAGCAGGATGAAACCCCAATACCCAGGAAATTGAAATTCTACATTATCCCTAACCCCCAGCATGAACTTATGCTGACACTAACACGCAAGCCACGCTGGAAGACACAGGCATTTCAATGGCAACGCTGTTCAGGACCCCAAACCTAAGCCTATCCCGAGCTACATCGCTGACCCTACAACTACCCATCCTAGACACACTGCAAAGTCCAGGAACATGTAAAATTACACTATATCTTACCTAACAATAATCCTAACACGAACACTCTTACTCACACTACAATAACCAGGTACTTGATCCACGTGCCATCCCGAACTGTAAGCTGAATTCTGACACAAACCGTATTGTCCAGAAGTGATTTTCAGGTACCTGGATTTCTGCACTATCTGACATTTCCCAACAGAAGATCCCTAAACCTAAAACTCATACCCACACTCCAAACCTCAGGTACATGCATTGGAACCCTAAACCTAAAAGTAATCCTAACCCTAAATCTACGCAGCAGGACCGCATTCCAATACCCAGGGACTTGAAATTCTACATTACACCTAACCCTCACCATGAACTTACGCTAGTACTCACTTTCAAACCCACACTTGAAGACACAGGCATTTCAATTTCAATGCTACCTATCACCCCAACCCAAACCCTAACCCTAGCTAAAACTTGAACGCAACACTCCCCATCATAGCCACACTGCAATGTCCAGGAACATGGTTAAAAAAAACAAAAAACACTGTCCTTTCCTTAACGCTGAGGCTAACGCTAACAATACTACTCACACTCCAATGACGAGGTACTTGATCCACGGGCCATCCCGAACCCTAAACCGAATTCTGACACAAACCGTAACTCCCAGAAGTCATTTTCAGGTTCCTCTAGTTCAGCACTATCCATGACACTTACCAAAAGAAGAACCCTTTCCCTCAACATCACAGACACACTCCAAACGTCAGGAACGTATCTTCGAACCCGAAAGCGGAACCTAGGCCTAAACATAACCCTAAGGAGCAGGACCAAATTCCAGCAGCGAGGTACTTGAATTCTACATTTTCCCAAATCCTCACCATGTACTTACACATTAATAACTTTCTACCCCACACTTGAAGACACAGGCATTTCAATTGCAAGCTATCGATCACCCGGACCCTACCCCTAGCCCTAGCTGGCATGCTAGCCCTAACACTACCCATCATAGACACACTGCAATGTTCAGGGACATGTACCAAAACACTATAGTTTACCTAACCATGATCCTCACTCTAACAATCCTGCTCACATTCCAATAACCGGTACTTGATCCACGTGCCACCACCAACCCGAAACCGAATTGTGACACAAACCCGAACGCCCATAAATCATTTTCGGGTACCTCTACTTCAGCACTCTCCGTGACACTTACCGAAAGAAGAACCCTAACCCTACACGTCTTAAACACACTCCAAAAGTCAGGAGCACGAATTGGAACCCTAAACCGCAACCTAAGCTTGAACCTAACCCTAAGGAGCAGGAACAAATTCCAATACCAAGGTACTAGAAGTTCGACATTATCCCAAACCCTCACCGTGTACTTACATAGTACTAACGGTCTACTCCACACTTGAAGACACAGGCATTTCAATTTCAAAGCTATCTAGCACCCCAACCCTACCCCTAACCCTAGCTAGAACGCGAACCCTACCACCACCCATCATAGACACACTGCAATGTTCAGGCACTGGCAAGAAAACACTATACTTTACCGAACACTAATCCTGTATCTCACAATCCTACTCACACTCCAATAACCGGTATTCGATCCACGTGATATCCCTATCCTAAACCGAATGGTGACACAAGCCGTAATGCCCACAAGCCATTTTCAGGCACCTCTATTGAACCACTCTCCACGACACTTACCGAAAGAAGACCCATAACCCTAAAAATCATACTCACACTTCAAACGGCAGGTACATGTATTGGAACCCTAAAGCTAAACTTAATCCTAACCTTCACCTGAAGCAGCAGGATGAAATTCCAATATTCAGGCACTTGAAATTCTACATCATCCCTAACCCTAACCCTGAAATTACGCTGATACTAACTTTCCTACCCACACTGGAAGACACAGACATTTCATTGTCCATGCTGTTCATGACCACAACCCTAACCCTAACCGTCGCTACACCGTTAAGCCTGCTACTGCCCATCGGAGGCACACTGCAATGTTCAGGAACACGCAACAACACACTATAGTTTCCCTAGCAATAATCCCAACTCTAACAATCTTACACGACAATAACCAGGTACTTGACCCAAGTGCCTTCCCTAACTGTAAGGTGAATTGTGACACAAAGCCTAATGCCCAGGAGTCATTTACAGGTAACTCTAGCTCAGCACTATCCATCACACTTACCAAACGAAGACCCCTAACCCTAAAAATCATACCCGCACTCCAAACGTCAGGTCCATGAATTTCAACCCTGAAACTAATCCTAATCTTGACCCTCAACCTAAGCAGCAGGATGAAACCCCAATACCCAGGACATTGAAATTCTACATTATCCCTAACCCCCAGCATGAACTTATGCTGACACTACCACGCAAGCCACGCTGGAAGACACAGGCATTTCAATGGCAACGCTGTTCAGGACCCCAAACCTAAGCCTATCCCGAGCTACATCGCTGACCCTACAACTACCCATCCTAGACACACTGCAAAGTCCAGGAACATGTAAAATTACACTATATCTTACCTAACAATAATCCTAACACGAACACTCTTACTCACACTACAATAACCAGGTACTTGATCCACGTGCCATCCCGAACTGTAAGCTGAATTCTGACACAAACCGTATTGTCCAGAAGTGATTTTCAGGTACCTGGATTTCTGCACTATCTGACATTTCCCAACAGAAGATCCCTAAACCTAAAACTCATACCCACACTCCAAACCTCAGGTACATGCATTGGAACCCTAAACCTAAAAGTAATCCTAACCCTAAATCTACGCAGCAGGACCGCATTCCAATACCCAGGGACTTGAAATTCTACATTACACCTAACCCTCACCATGAACTTACGCTAGTGCTCACTTTCAAACCCACACTTGAAGACACAGGCATTTCAATTTCAATGCTACCTATCACCCCAACCCAAACCCTAACCCTAGCTAAAACTTGAATGCAACACTCCCCATCATAGCCACACTGCAATGTCCAGGAACATGGTTAAAAAAAAAAAACACCACTGTCCTTTCCTTAACGCTGAGGCTAATGCTAACAACACTACTCACACTCCAATGACGAGGTACTTGATCCACGGGCCATCCCGAACCCTAAACCGAATTCTGACACAAACCGTAACTCCCAGAAGTCATTTTCAGGTTCCTCTAGTTCAGCACTATCCATGACACTTACCAAAAGAAGAACCCTTTCCCTCAACATCACAGACACACTCCAAACGTCAGGAACGTATCTTCGAACCCGAAAGCGGAACCTAGGCCTAAACATAACCCTAAGGAGCAGGACCAAATTCCAGCAGCGAGGTACTTGAATTCTACATTTTCCCAAATCCTCACCATGTACTTACACATTAATAACTTTCTACCCCACACTTGAAGACACAGGCATTTCAATTGCAAGCTATCGATCACCCGGACCCTACCCCTAGCCCTAGCTGGCATGCTAGCCCTAACACTACCCATCATAGACACACTGCAATGTTCAGGGACATGTACCAAAACACTATATTTTACCTAACCATGATCCTCACTCTAACAATCCTGCTCACATTCCAATAACCGGTACTTGATCCACGTGCCACCACCAACCCGAAACCGAATTGTGACACAAACCCGAACGCCCATAAATCATTTTCGGGTACCTCTACTTCAGCACTCTCCGTGACACTTACCGAAAGAAGAACCCTAACCCTACACGTCTTAAACACACTCCAAACGTCAGGAGCACGAATTGGAACCCTAAACCGCAACCTAAGCTTGAACCTAACCCTAAGGAGCAGGAACAAATTCCAATACCAAGGTACTAGAAGTTCGACATTATCCCAAACCCTCACCGTGTACTTACATAGTACTAACGGTCTACTCCACACTTGAAGACACAGGCATTTCAATTTCAAAGCTATCTAGCACCCCAACCCTACCCCTAACCCTAGCTAGGACGTGAACCCTACCACCACCCATCATAGACACACTGCAATGTTCAGGCACTGGCAAGAAAACACTATACTTTACCGAACACTAATCCTATATCTCACAATCCTACTCACACTCCAATAACCGGTATTCGATCCACGTGATATCCCTATCCTAAACCGAATGGTGACACAAGCCGTAATGCCCACAAGCCATTTTCAGGCACCTCTATTGAACCACTCTCCACGACACTTACCGAAAGAAGACCCATAACCCTAAAAATCATACTCACACTCCAAACGGCAGGTACATGTATTGGAACCCTAAAGCTAAACTTAATCCTAACCTTCACCTGAAGCAGCAGGATGAAATTCCAATATTCAGGCACTTGAAATTCTACATCATCCCTAACCCTCACCCTGAAATTACGCTGATACTAACTTTCCTACCCACACTGGAAGACACAGACATTTCATTGTCCATGCTGTTCATGACCACAACCCTAACCCTAACCGTAGCTACACCGTTAAGCCTGCTACTGCCCATCGGAGGCACACTGCAATGTTCAGGAACACGCAACAACACACTATAGTTTCCCTAGCAATAATCCCAACTCTAACAATCTTACACGACAATAACCAGGTACTTGACCCAAGTGCCTTCCCTAACTGTAAGGTGAATTGTGACACAAAGCCTAATGCCCAGGAGTCATTTACAGGTAACTCTAGCTCAGCACTATCCATCACACTTACCAAACGAAGACCCCTAACCCTAAAAATCATACCCGCACTCCAAACGTCAGGTCCATGAATTTCAACCCTGAAACTAATCCTAATCTTGACCCTCAACCTAAGCAGCAGGATGAAACCCCAATACCCAGGAAATTGAAATTCTACATTATCCCTAACCCCCAGCATGAACTTATGCTGACACTAACACGCAAGCCACGCTGGAAGACACAGGCATTTCAATGGCAACGCTGTTCAGGACCCCAAACCTAAGCCTATCCCGAGCTACATCGCTGACCCTACAACTACCCATCCTAGACACACTGCAAAGTCCAGGAACATGTAAAATTACACTATATCTTACCTAACAATAATCCTAACACGAACACTCTTACTCACACTACAATAACCAGGTACTTGATCCACGTGCCATCCCGAACTGTAAGCTGAATTCTGACACAAACCGTATTGTCCAGAAGTGATTTTCAGGTACCTGGATTTCTGCACTATCTGACATTTCCCAACAGAAGATCCCTAAACCTAAAACTCATACCCACACTCCAAACCTCAGGTACATGCATTGGAACCCTAAACCTAAAAGTAATCCTAACCCTAAATCTACGCAGCAGGACCGCATTCCAATACCCAGGGACTTGAAATTCTACATTACACCTAACCCTCACCATGAACTTACGCTAGTACTCACTTTCAAACCCACACTTGAAGACACAGGCATTTCAATTTCAATGCTACCTATCACCCCAACCCAAACCCTAACCCTAGCTAAAACTTGAACGCAACACTCCCCATCATAGCCACACTGCAATGTCCAGGAACATGGTTAAAAAAAACAAAAAACACTGTCCTTTCCTTAACGCTGAGGCTAACGCTAACAATACTACTCACACTCCAATGACGAGGTACTTGATCCACGGGCCATCCCGAACCCTAAACCGAATTCTGACACAAACCGTAACTCCCAGAAGTCATTTTCAGGTTCCTCTAGTTCAGCACTATCCATGACACTTACCAAAAGAAGAACCCTTTCCCTCAACATCACAGACACACTCCAAACGTCAGGAACGTATCTTCGAACCCGAAAGCGGAACCTAGGCCTAAACATAACCCTAAGGAGCAGGACCAAATTCCAGCAGCGAGGTACTTGAATTCTACATTTTCCCAAATCCTCACCATGTACTTACACATTAATAACTTTCTACCCCACACTTGAAGACACAGGCATTTCAATTGCAAGCTATCGATCACCCGGACCCTACCCCTAGCCCTAGCTGGCATGCTAGCCCTAACACTACCCATCATAGACACACTGCAATGTTCAGGGACATGTACCAAAACACTATATTTTACCTAACCATGATCCTCACTCTAACAATCCTGCTCACATTCCAATAACCGGTACTTGATCCACGTGCCACCACCAACCCGAAACCGAATTGTGACACAAACCCGAACGCCCATAAATCATTTTCGGGTACCTCTACTTCAGCACTCTCCGTGACACTTACCGAAAGAAGAACCCTAACCCTACACGTCTTAAACACACTCCAAACGTCAGGAGCACGAATTGGAACCCTAAACCGCAACCTAAGCTTGAACCTAACCCTAAGGAGCAGGAACAAATTCCAATACCAAGGTACTAGAAGTTCGACATTATCCCAAACCCTCACCGTGTACTTACATAGTACTAACGGTCTACTCCACACTTGAAGACACAGGCATTTCAATTTCAAAGCTATCTAGCACCCCAACCCTACCCCTAACCCTAGCTAGGACGTGAACCCTACCACCACCCATCATAGACACACTGCAATGTTCAGGCACTGGCAAGAAAACACTATACTTTACCGAACACTAATCCTATATCTCACAATCCTACTCACACTCCAATAACCGGTATTCGATCCACGTGATATCCCTATCCTAAACCGAATGGTGACACAAGCCGTAATGCCCACAAGCCATTTTCAGGCACCTCTATTGAACCACTCTCCACGACACTTACCGAAAGAAGACCCATAACCCTAAAAATCATACTCACACTCCAAACGGCAGGTACATGTATTGGAACCCTAAAGCTAAACTTAATCCTAACCTTCACCTGAAGCAGCAGGATGAAATTCCAATATTCAGGCACTTGAAATTCTACATCATCCCTAACCCTCACCCTGAAATTACGCTGATACTAACTTTCCTACCCACACTGGAAGACACAGACATTTCATTGTCCATGCTGTTCATGACCACAACCCTAACCCTAACCGTAGCTACACCGTTAAGCCTGCTACTGCCCATCGGAGGCACACTGCAATGTTCAGGAACACGCAACAACACACTATAGTTTCCCTAGCAATAATCCCAACTCTAACAATCTTACACGACAATAACCAGGTACTTGACCCAAGTGCCTTCCCTAACTGTAAGGTGAATTGTGACACAAAGCCTAATGCCCAGGAGTCATTTACAGGTAACTCTAGCTCAGCACTATCCATCACACTTACCAAACGAAGACCCCTAACCCTAAAAATCATACCCGCACTCCAAACGTCAGGTCCATGAATTTCAACCCTGAAACTAATCCTAATCTTGACCCTCAACCTAAGCAGCAGGATGAAACCCCAATACCCAGGAAATTGAAATTCTACATTATCCCTAACCCCCAGCATGAACTTATGCTGACACTAACACGCAAGCCACGCTGGAAGACACAGGCATTTCAATGGCAACGCTGTTCAGGACCCCAAACCTAAGCCTATCCCGAGCTACATCGCTGACCCTACAACTACCCATCCTAGACACACTGCAAAGTCCAGGAACATGTAAAATTACACTATATCTTACCTAACAATAATCCTAACACGAACACTCTTACTCACACTACAATAACCAGGTACTTGATCCACGTGCCATCCCGAACTGTAAGCTGAATTCTGACACAAACCGTATTGTCCAGAAGTGATTTTCAGGTACCTGGATTTCTGCACTATCTGACATTTCCCAACAGAAGATCCCTAAACCTAAAACTCATACCCACACTCCAAACCTCAGGTACATGCATTGGAACCCTAAACCTAAAAGTAATCCTAACCCTAAATCTACGCAGCAGGACCGCATTCCAATACCCAGGGACTTGAAATTCTACATTACACCTAACCCTCACCATGAACTTACGCTAGTACTCACTTTCAAACCCACACTTGAAGACACAGGCATTTCAATTTCAATGCTACCTATCACCCCAACCCAAACCCTAACCCTAGCTAAAACTTGAACGCAACACTCCCCATCATAGCCACACTGCAATGTCCAGGAACATGGTTAAAAAAAACAAAAAACACTGTCCTTTCCTTAACGCTGAGGCTAACGCTAACAATACTACTCACACTCCAATGACGAGGTACTTGATCCACGGGCCATCCCGAACCCTAAACCGAATTCTGACACAAACCGTAACTCCCAGAAGTCATTTTCAGGTTCCTCTAGTTCAGCACTATCCATGACACTTACCAAAAGAAGAACCCTTTCCCTCAACATCACAGACACACTCCAAACGTCAGGAACGTATCTTCGAACCCGAAAGCGGAACCTAGGCCTAAACATAACCCTAAGGAGCAGGACCAAATTCCAGCAGCGAGGTACTTGAATTCTACATTTTCCCAAATCCTCACCATGTACTTACACATTAATAACTTTCTACCCCACACTTGAAGACACAGGCATTTCAATTGCAAGCTATCGATCACCCGGACCCTACCCCTAGCCCTAGCTGGCATGCTAGCCCTAACACTACCCATCATAGACACACTGCAATGTTCAGGGACATGTACCAAAACACTATATTTTACCTAACCATGATCCTCACTCTAACAATCCTGCTCACATTCCAATAACCGGTACTTGATCCACGTGCCACCACCAACCCGAAACCGAATTGTGACACAAACCCGAACGCCCATAAATCATTTTCGGGTACCTCTACTTCAGCACTCTCCGTGACACTTACCGAAAGAAGAACCCTAACCCTACACGTCTTAAACACACTCCAAACGTCAGGAGCACGAATTGGAACCCTAAACCGCAACCTAAGCTTGAACCTAACCCTAAGGAGCAGGAACAAATTCCAATACCAAGGTACTAGAAGTTCGACATTATCCCAAACCCTCACCGTGTACTTACATAGTACTAACGGTCTACTCCACACTTGAAGACACAGGCATTTCAATTTCAAAGCTATCTAGCACCCCAACCCTACCCCTAACCCTAGCTAGAACGTGAACCCTACCACCACCCATCATAGACACACTGCAATGTTCAGGCACTGGCAAGAAAACACTATACTTTACCGAACACTAATCCTATATCTCACAATCCTACTCACACTCCAATAACCGGTATTCGATCCACGTGATATCCCTATCCTAAACCGAATGGTGACACAAGCCGTAATGCCCACAAGCCATTTTCAGGCACCTCTATTGAACCACTCTCCACGACACTTACCGAAAGAAGACCCATAACCCTAAAAATCATACTCACACTCCAAACGGCAGGTACATGTATTGGAACCCTAAAGCTAAACTTAATCCTAACCTTCACCTGAAGCAGCAGGATGAAATTCCAATATTCAGGCACTTGAAATTCTACATCATCCCTAACCCTCACCCTGAAATTACGCTGATACTAACTTTCCTACCCACACTGGAAGACACAGACATTTCATTGTCCATGCTGTTCATGACCACAACCCTAACCCTAACCGTAGCTACACCGTTAAGCCTGCTACTGCCCATCGGAGGCACACTGCAATGTTCAGGAACACGCAACAACACACTATAGTTTCCCTAGCAATAATCCCAACTCTAACAATCTTACACGACAATAACCAGGTACTTGACCCAAGTGCCTTCCCTAACTGTAAGGTGAATTGTGACACAAAGCCTAATGCCCAGGAGTCATTTACAGGTAACTCTAGCTCAGCACTATCCATCACACTTACCAAACGAAGACCCCTAACCCTAAAAATCATACCCGCACTCCAAACGTCAGGTCCATGAATTTCAACCCTGAAACTAATCCTAATCTTGACCCTCAACCTAAGCAGCAGGATGAAACCCCAATACCCAGGAAATTGAAATTCTACATTATCCCTAACCCCCAGCATGAACTTATGCTGACACTAACACGCAAGCCACGCTGGAAGACACAGGCATTTCAATGGCAACGCTGTTCAGGACCCCAAACCTAAGCCTATCCCGAGCTACATCGCTGACCCTACAACTACCCATCCTAGACACACTGCAAAGTCCAGGAACATGTAAAATTACACTATATCTTACCTAACAATAATCCTAACACGAACACTCTTACTCACACTACAATAACCAGGTACTTGATCCACGTGCCATCCCGAACTGTAAGCTGAATTCTGACACAAACCGTATTGTCCAGAAGTGATTTTCAGGTACCTGGATTTCTGCACTATCTGACATTTCCCAACAGAAGATCCCTAAACCTAAAACTCATACCCACACTCCAAACCTCAGGTACATGCATTGGAACCCTAAACCTAAAAGTAATCCTAACCCTAAATCTACGCAGCAGGACCGCATTCCAATACCCAGGGACTTGAAATTCTACATTACACCTAACCCTCACCATGAACTTACGCTAGTACTCACTTTCAAACCCACACTTGAAGACACAGGCATTTCAATTTCAATGCTACCTATCACCCCAACCCAAACCCTAACCCTAGCTAAAACTTGAACGCAACACTCCCCATCATAGCCACACTGCAATGTCCAGGAACATGGTTAAAAAAAACAAAAAACACTGTCCTTTCCTTAACGCTGAGGCTAACGCTAACAATACTACTCACACTCCAATGACGAGGTACTTGATCCACGGGCCATCCCGAACCCTAAACCGAATTCTGACACAAACCGTAACTCCCAGAAGTCATTTTCAGGTTCCTCTAGTTCAGCACTATCCATGACACTTACCAAAAGAAGAACCCTTTCCCTCAACATCACAGACACACTCCAAACGTCAGGAACGTATCTTCGAACCCGAAAGCGGAACCTAGGCCTAAACATAACCCTAAGGAGCAGGACCAAATTCCAGCAGCGAGGTACTTGAATTCTACATTTTCCCAAATCCTCACCATGTACTTACACATTAATAACTTTCTACCCCACACTTGAAGACACAGGCATTTCAATTGCAAGCTATCGATCACCCGGACCCTACCCCTAGCCCTAGCTGGCATGCTAGCCCTAACACTACCCATCATAGACACACTGCAATGTTCAGGGACATGTACCAAAACACTATATTTTACCTAACCATGATCCTCACTCTAACAATCCTGCTCACATTCCAATAACCGGTACTTGATCCACGTGCCACCACCAACCCGAAACCGAATTGTGACACAAACCCGAACGCCCATAAATCATTTTCGGGTACCTCTACTTCAGCACTCTCCGTGACACTTACCGAAAGAAGAACCCTAACCCTACACGTCTTAAACACACTCCAAACGTCAGGAGCACGAATTGGAACCCTAAACCGCAACCTAAGCTTGAACCTAACCCTAAGGAGCAGGAACAAATTCCAATACCAAGGTACTAGAAGTTCGACATTATCCCAAACCCTCACCGTGTACTTACATAATACTAACGGTCTACTCCACACTTGAAGACACAGCCATTTCAATTTCAAAGCTATCTAGCACCCCAACCCTACCCCTAACCCTAGCTAGAACGTGAACCCTACCACCACCCATCATAGACACACTGCAATGTTCAGGCACTGGCAAGAAAACACTATACTTTACCGAACACTAATCCTTTATCTCACAATCCTACTCACACTCCAATAACCGGTATTCGATCCACGTGATATCCCTATCCTAAACCGAATGGTGACACAAGCCGTAATGCCCACAAGCCATTTTCAGGCACCTCTATTGAACCACTCTCCACGACACTTACCGAAAGAAGACCCATAACCCTAAAAATCATACTCACACTCCAAACGGCAGGTACCTGTATTGGAACCCTAAAGCTAAACTTAATCCTAACCTTCACCTGAAGCAGCAGGATGAAATTCCAATATTCAGGCACTTGAAATTCTACACCATCCCTAACCCTCACCCTGAATTTACGCTGATACTAACTTTCCTGCCCACACTGGAAGACACAGACATTTCATTGTCCATGCTGTTCATGACCACAACCCTAACCCTAACCGTAGCTACACCGTTAAGCCTGCTACTGCCCATCGGAGGCACACTGCAATGTTCAGGAACACGCAACAACACACTATAGTTTCCCTAGCAATAATCCCAACTCTAACAATCTTACACGACAATAACCAGGTACTTGACCCAAGTGCCTTCCCTAACTGTAAGGTGAATTGTGACACAAAGCCTAATGCCCAGGAGTCATTTACAGGTAACTCTAGCTCAGCACTATCCATCACACTTACCAAACGAAGAACCCAAACCCTAAAAATCATACCCGCACTCCAAACGTCAGGTCCATGAATTTCAACCCTGAAACTAATCCTAATCTTGACCCTCAACCTAAGCAGCAGGATGAAACCCCAATACCCAGGACATTGAAATTCTACATTATCCCTAACCCCCAGCATGAACTTATGCTGACACTACCACGCAAGCCACGCTGGAAGACACAGGCATTTCAATGGCAGCGCTGTTCAGGACCCCAAACCTAAGCCTATCCCGAGCTACAACGCTGACCCTACAACTACCCATCCTAGACACACTGCAAAGTCCAGGAACATGTAAAATTACACTATATCTTACCTAACAATAATCCTAACACGAACACTCTTACTCACACTACAATAACCAGGTACTTGATCCACGTGCCATCCCGAACTGTAAGCTGAATTCTGACACAAACCGTATTGTCCAGAAGTGATTTTCAGGTACCTGGATTTCTGCACTATCTGACATTTCCCAACAGAAGATCCCTAAACCTAAAACTCATACCCACACTCCAAACCTCAGGTACATGCATTGGAACCCTAAACCTAAAAGTAATCCTAACCCTAAATCTACGCAGCAGGACCGCATTCCAATACCCAGGGACTTGAAATTCTACATTACACCTAACCCTCACCATGAACTTACGCTAGTACTCACTTTCAAACCCACACTTGAAGACACAGGCATTTCAATTTCAATGCTACCTATCACCCCAACCCAAACCCTAACCCTAGCTAAAACTTGAACGCAACACTCCCCATCATAGCCACACTGCAATGTCCAGGAACATGGTTAAAAAAAACAAACAACACTGTCCTTTCCTTAACGCTGAGGCTAACGCTAACAATACTACTCACACTCCAATGACGAGGTACTTGATCCACGGGCCATCCCGAACCCTAAACCGAATTCTGACACAAACCGTAACTCCCAGAAGTCATTTTCAGGTTCCTCTAGTTCAGCACTATCCATGACACTTACCAAAAGAAGAACCCTTTCCCTCAACATCACAGACACACTCCAAACGTCAGGAACGTATCTTCGAACCCGAAAGCGGAACCTAGGCCTAAACATAACCCTAAGGAGCAGGACCAAATTCCAGCAGCGAGGTACTTGAATTCTACATTTTCCCAAATCCTCACCATGTACTTACACATTAATAACTTTCTACCCCACACTTGAAGACACAGGCATTTCAATTGCAAGCTATCGATCACCCGGACCCTACCCCTAGCCCTAGCTGGCATGCTAGCCCTAACACTACCCATCATAGACACACTGCAATGTTCAGGGACATGTACCAAAACACTATATTTTACCTAACCATGATCCTCACTCTAACAATCCTGCTCACATTCCAATAACCGGTACTTGATCCACGTGCCACCACCAACCCGAAACCGAATTGTGACACAAACCCGAACGCCCATAAATCATTTTCGGGTACCTCTACTTCAGCACTCTCCGTGACACTTACCGAAAGAAGAACCCTAACCCTACACGTCTTAAACACACTCCAAACGTCAGGAGCACGAATTGGAACCCTAAACCGCAACCTAAGCTTGAACCTAACCCTAAGGAGCAGGAACAAATTCCAATACCAAGGTACTAGAAGTTCGACATTATCCCAAACCCTCACCGTGTACTTACATAGTACTAACGGTCTACTCCACACTTGAAGACACAGGCATTTCAATTTCAAAGCTATCTAGCACCCCAACCCTACCCCTAACCCTAGCTAGGACGTGAACCCTACCACCACCCATCATAGACACACTGCAATGTTCAGGCACTGGCAAGAAAACACTATACTTTACCGAACACTAATCCTATATCTCACAATCCTACTCACACTCCAATAACCGGTATTCGATCCACGTGATATCCCTATCCTAAACCGAATGGTGACACAAGCCGTAATGCCCACAAGCCATTTTCAGGCACCTCTATTGAACCACTCTCCACGACACTTACCGAAAGAAGACCCATAACCCTAAAAATCATACTCACACTCCAAACGGCAGGTACATGTATTGGAACCCTAAAGCTAAACTTAATCCTAACCTTCACCTGAAGCAGCAGGATGAAATTCCAATATTCAGGCACTTGAAATTCTACATCATCCCTAACCCTCACCCTGAAATTACGCTGATACTAACTTTCCTACCCACACTGGAAGACACAGACATTTCATTGTCCATGCTGTTCATGACCACAACCCTAACCCTAACCGTAGCTACACCGTTAAGCCTGCTACTGCCCATCGGAGGCACACTGCAATGTTCAGGAACACGCAACAACACACTATAGTTTCCCTAGCAATAATCCCAACTCTAACAATCTTACACGACAATAACCAGGTACTTGACCCAAGTGCCTTCCCTAACTGTAAGGTGAATTGTGACACAAAGCCTAATGCCCAGGAGTCATTTACAGGTAACTCTAGCTCAGCACTATCCATCACACTTACCAAACGAAGACCCCTAACCCTAAAAATCATACCCGCACTCCAAACGTCAGGTCCATGAATTTCAACCCTGAAACTAATCCTAATCTTGACCCTCAACCTAAGCAGCAGGATGAAACCCCAATACCCAGGAAATTGAAATTCTACATTATCCCTAACCCCCAGCATGAACTTATGCTGACACTAACACGCAAGCCACGCTGGAAGACACAGGCATTTCAATGGCAACGCTGTTCAGGACCCCAAACCTAAGCCTATCCCGAGCTACATCGCTGACCCTACAACTACCCATCCTAGACACACTGCAAAGTCCAGGAACATGTAAAATTACACTATATCTTACCTAACAATAATCCTAACACGAACACTCTTACTCACACTACAATAACCAGGTACTTGATCCACGTGCCATCCCGAACTGTAAGCTGAATTCTGACACAAACCGTATTGTCCAGAAGTGATTTTCAGGTACCTGGATTTCTGCACTATCTGACATTTCCCAACAGAAGATCCCTAAACCTAAAACTCATACCCACACTCCAAACCTCAGGTACATGCATTGGAACCCTAAACCTAAAAGTAATCCTAACCCTAAATCTACGCAGCAGGACCGCATTCCAATACCCAGGGACTTGAAATTCTACATTACACCTAACCCTCACCATGAACTTACGCTAGTACTCACTTTCAAACCCACACTTGAAGACACAGGCATTTCAATTTCAATGCTACCTATCACCCCAACCCAAACCCTAACCCTAGCTAAAACTTGAACGCAACACTCCCCATCATAGCCACACTGCAATGTCCAGGAACATGGTTAAAAAAAACAAAAAACACTGTCCTTTCCTTAACGCTGAGGCTAACGCTAACAATACTACTCACACTCCAATGACGAGGTACTTGATCCACGGGCCATCCCGAACCCTAAACCGAATTCTGACACAAACCGTAACTCCCAGAAGTCATTTTCAGGTTCCTCTAGTTCAGCACTATCCATGACACTTACCAAAAGAAGAACCCTTTCCCTCAACATCACAGACACACTCCAAACGTCAGGAACGTATCTTCGAACCCGAAAGCGGAACCTAGGCCTAAACATAACCCTAAGGAGCAGGACCAAATTCCAGCAGCGAGGTACTTGAATTCTACATTTTCCCAAATCCTCACCATGTACTTACACATTAATAACTTTCTACCCCACACTTGAAGACACAGGCATTTCAATTGCAAGCTATCGATCACCCGGACCCTACCCCTAGCCCTAGCTGGCATGCTAGCCCTAACACTACCCATCATAGACACACTGCAATGTTCAGGGACATGTACCAAAACACTATATTTTACCTAACCATGATCCTCACTCTAACAATCCTGCTCACATTCCAATAACCGGTACTTGATCCACGTGCCACCACCAACCCGAAACCGAATTGTGACACAAACCCGAACGCCCATAAATCATTTTCGGGTACCTCTACTTCAGCACTCTCCGTGACACTTACCGAAAGAAGAACCCTAACCCTACACGTCTTAAACACACTCCAAACGTCAGGAGCACGAATTGGAACCCTAAACCGCAACCTAAGCTTGAACCTAACCCTAAGGAGCAGGAACAAATTCCAATACCAAGGTACTAGAAGTTCGACATTATCCCAAACCCTCACCGTGTACTTACATAGTACTAACGGTCTACTCCACACTTGAAGACACAGGCATTTCAATTTCAAAGCTATCTAGCACCCCAACCCTACCCCTAACCCTAGCTAGAACGTGAACCCTACCACCACCCATCATAGACACACTGCAATGTTCAGGCACTGGCAAGAAAACACTATACTTTACCGAACACTAATCCTGTATCTCACAATCCTACTCACACTCCAATAACCGGTATTCGATCCACGTGATATCCCTATCCTAAACCGAATGGTGACACAAGCCGTAATGCCCACAAGCCATTTTCAGGCACCTCTATTGAACCACTCTCCACGACACTTACCGAAAGAAGACCCATAACCCTAAAAATCATACTCACACTCCAAACGGCAGGTACATGTATTGGAACCCTAAAGCTAAACTTAATCCTAACCTTCACCTGAAGCAGCAGGATGAAATTCCAATATTCAGGCACTTGAAATTCTACATCATCCCTAACCCTCACCCTGAAATTACGCTGATACTAACTTTCCTACCCACACTGGAAGACACAGACATTTCATTGTCCATGCTGTTCATGACCACAACCCTAACCCTAACCGTAGCTACACCGTTAAGCCTGCTACTGCCCATCGGAGGCACACTGCAATGTTCAGGAACACGCAACAACACACTATAGTTTCCCTAGCAATAATCCCAACTCTAACAATCTTACACGACAATAACCAGGTACTTGACCCAAGTGCCTTCCCTAACTGTAAGGTGAATTGTGACACAAAGCCTAATGCCCAGGAGTCATTTACAGGTAACTCTAGCTCAGCACTATCCATCACACTTACCAAACGAAGACCCCTAACCCTAAAAATCATACCCGCACTCCAAACGTCAGGTCCATGAATTTCAACCCTGAAACTAATCCTAATCTTGACCCTCAACCTAAGCAGCAGGATGAAACCCCAATACCCAGGAAATTGAAATTCTACATTATCCCTAACCCCCAGCATGAACTTATGCTGACACTAACACGCAAGCCACGCTGGAAGACACAGGCATTTCAATGGCAACGCTGTTCAGGACCCCAAACCTAAGCCTATCCCGAGCTACATCGCTGACCCTACAACTACCCATCCTAGACACACTGCAAAGTCCAGGAACATGTAAAATTACACTATATCTTACCTAACAATAATCCTAACACGAACACTCTTACTCACACTACAATAACCAGGTACTTGATCCACGTGCCATCCCGAACTGTAAGCTGAATTCTGACACAAACCGTATTGTCCAGAAGTGATTTTCAGGTACCTGGATTTCTGCACTATCTGACATTTCCCAACAGAAGATCCCTAAACCTAAAACTCATACCCACACTCCAAACCTCAGGTACATGCATTGGAACCCTAAACCTAAAAGTAATCCTAACCCTAAATCTACGCAGCAGGACCGCATTCCAATACCCAGGGACTTGAAATTCTACATTACACCTAACCCTCACCATGAACTTACGCTAGTACTCACTTTCAAACCCACACTTGAAGACACAGGCATTTCAATTTCAATGCTACCTATCACCCCAACCCAAACCCTAACCCTAGCTAAAACTTGAACGCAACACTCCCCATCATAGCCACACTGCAATGTCCAGGAACATGGTTAAAAAAAAACAAAAACACTGTCCTTTCCTTAACGCTGAGGCTAACGCTAACAATACTACTCACACTCCAATGACGAGGTACTTGATCCACGGGCCATCCCGAACCCTAAACCGAATTCTGACACAAACCGTAACTCCCAGAAGTCATTTTCAGGTTCCTCTAGTTCAGCACTATCCATGACACTTACCAAAAGAAGAACCCTTTCCCTCAACATCACAGACACACTCCAAACGTCAGGAACGTATCTTCGAACCCGAAAGCGGAACCTAGGCCTAAACATAACCCTAAGGAGCAGGACCAAATTCCAGCAGCGAGGTACTTGAATTCTACATTTTCCCAAATCCTCACCATGTACTTACACATTAATAACTTCCTACCCCACACTTGAAGACACAGGCATTTCAATTGCAAGCTATCGATCACCCGGACCCTACCCCTAGCCCTAGCTGGCATGCTAGCCCTAACACTACCCATCATAGACACACTGCAATGTTCAGGGACATGTACCAAAACACTATATTTTACCTAACCATGATCCTCACTCTAACAATCCTGCTCACATTCCAATAACCGGTACTTGATCCACGTGCCACCACCAACCCGAAACCGAATTGTGACACAAACCCGAACGCCCATAAATCATTTTCGGGTACCTCTACTTCAGCACTCTCCGTGACACTTACCGAAAGAAGAACCCTAACCCTACACGTCTTAAACACACTCCAAACGTCAGGAGCACGAATTGGAACCCTAAACCGCAACCTAAGCTTGAACCTAACCCTAAGGAGCAGGAACAAATTCCAATACCAAGGTACTAGAAGTTCGACATTATCCCAAACCCTCACCGTGTACTTACATAGTACTAACGGTCTACTCCACACTTGAAGACACAGGCATTTCAATTTCAAAGCTATCTAGCACCCCAACCCTACCCCTAACCCTAGCTAGAACGTGAACCCTACCACCACCCATCATAGACACACTGCAATGTTCAGGCACTGGCAAGAAAACACTATACTTTACCGAACACTAATCCTATATCTCACAATCCTACTCACACTCCAATAACCGGTATTCGATCCACGTGATATCCCTATCCTAAACCGAATGGTGACACAAGCCGTAATGCCCACAAGCCATTTTCAGGCACCTCTATTGAACCACTCTCCACGACACTTACCGAAAGAAGACCCATAACCCTAAAAATCATACTCACACTCCAAACGGCAGGTACATGTATTGGAACCCTAAAGCTAAACTTAATCCTAACCTTCACCTGAAGCAGCAGGATGAAATTCCAATATTCAGGCACTTGAAATTCTACATCATCCCTAACCCTCACCCTGAAATTACGCTGATACTAACTTTCCTACCCACACTGGAAGACACAGACATTTCATTGTCCATGCTGTTCATGACCACAACCCTAACCCTAACCGTAGCTACACCGTTAAGCCTGCTACTGCCCATCGGAGGCACACTGCAATGTTCAGGAACACGCAACAACACACTATAGTTTCCCTAGCAATAATCCCAACTCTAACAATCTTACACGACAATAACCAGGTACTTGACCCAAGTGCCTTCCCTAACTGTAAGGTGAATTGTGACACAAAGCCTAATGCCCAGGAGTCATTTACAGGTAACTCTAGCTCAGCACTATCCATCACACTTACCAAACGAAGACCCCTAACCCTAAAAATCATACCCGCACTCCAAACGTCAGGTCCATGAATTTCAACCCTGAAACTAATCCTAATCTTGACCCTCAACCTAAGCAGCAGGATGAAACCCCAATACCCAGGAAATTGAAATTCTACATTATCCCTAACCCCCAGCATGAACTTATGCTGACACTAACACGCAAGCCACGCTGGAAGACACAGGCATTTCAATGGCAACGCTGTTCAGGACCCCAAACCTAAGCCTATCCCGAGCTACATCGCTGACCCTACAACTACCCATCCTAGACACACTGCAAAGTCCAGGAACATGTAAAATTACACTATATCTTACCTAACAATAATCCTAACACGAACACTCTTACTCACACTACAATAACCAGGTACTTGATCCACGTGCCATCCCGAACTGTAAGCTGAATTCTGACACAAACCGTATTGTCCAGAAGTGATTTTCAGGTACCTGGATTTCTGCACTATCTGACATTTCCCAACAGAAGATCCCTAAACCTAAAACTCATACCCACACTCCAAACCTCAGGTACATGCATTGGAACCCTAAACCTAAAAGTAATCCTAACCCTAAATCTACGCAGCAGGACCGCATTCCAATACCCAGGGACTTGAAATTCTACATTACACCTAACCCTCACCATGAACTTACGCTAGTGCTCACTTTCAAACCCACACTTGAAGACACAGGCATTTCAATTTCAATGCTACCTATCACCCCAACCCAAACCCTAACCCTAGCTAAAACTTGAACGCAACACTCCCCATCATAGCCACACTGCAATGTCCAGGAACATGGTTAAAAAAAACAAAAAACACTGTCCTTTCCTTAACGCTGAGGCTAACGCTAACAATACTACTCACACTCCAATGACGAGGTACTTGATCCACGGGCCATCCCGAACCCTAAACCGAATTCTGACACAAACCGTAACTCCCAGAAGTCATTTTCAGGTTCCTCTAGTTCAGCACTATCCATGACACTTACCAAAAGAAGAACCCTTTCCCTCAACATCACAGACACACTCCAAACGTCAGGAACGTATCTTCGAACCCGAAAGCGGAACCTAGGCCTAAACATAACCCTAAGGAGCAGGACCAAATTCCAGCAGCGAGGTACTTGAATTCTACATTTTCCCAAATCCTCACCATGTACTTACACATTAATAACTTCCTACCCCACACTTGAAGACACAGGCATTTCAATTGCAAGCTATCGATCACCCGGACCCTACCCCTAGCCCTAGCTGGCATGCTAGCCCTAACACTACCCATCATAGACACACTGCAATGTTCAGGGACATGTACCAAAACACTATATTTTACCTAACCATGATCCTCACTCTAACAATCCTGCTCACATTCCAATAACCGGTACTTGATCCACGTGCCACCACCAACCCGAAACCGAATTGTGACACAAACCCGAACGCCCATAAATCATTTTCGGGTACCTCTACTTCAGCACTCTCCGTGACACTTACCGAAAGAAGAACCCTAACCCTACACGTCTTAAACACACTCCAAACGTCAGGAGCACGAATTGGAACCCTAAACCGCAACCTAAGCTTGAACCTAACCCTAAGGAGCAGGAACAAATTCCAATACCAAGGTACTAGAAGTTCGACATTATCCCAAACCCTCACCGTGTACTTACATAGTACTAACGGTCTACTCCACACTTGAAGACACAGGCATTTCAATTTCAAAGCTATCTAGCACCCCAACCCTACCCCTAACCCTAGCTAGAACGTGAACCCTACCACCACCCATCATAGACACACTGCAATGTTCAGGCACTGGCAAGAAAACACTATACTTTACCGAACACTAATCCTATATCTCACAATCCTACTCACACTCCAATAACCGGTATTCGATCCACGTGATATCCCTATCCTAAACCGAATGGTGACACAAGCCGTAATGCCCACAAGCCATTTTCAGGCACCTCTATTGAACCACTCTCCACGACACTTACCGAAAGAAGACCCATAACCCTAAAAATCATACTCACACTCCAAACGGCAGGTACATGTATTGGAACCCTAAAGCTAAACTTAATCCTAACCTTCACCTGAAGCAGCAGGATGAAATTCCAATATTCAGGCACTTGAAATTCTACATCATCCCTAACCCTCACCCTGAAATTACGCTGATACTAACTTTCCTACCCACACTGGAAGACACAGACATTTCATTGTCCATGCTGTTCATGACCACAACCCTAACCCTAACCGTAGCTACACCGTTAAGCCTGCTACTGCCCATCGGAGGCACACTGCAATGTTCAGGAACACGCAACAACACACTATAGTTTCCCTAGCAATAATCCCAACTCTAACAATCTTACACGACAATAACCAGGTACTTGACCCAAGTGCCTTCCCTAACTGTAAGGTGAATTGTGACACAAAGCCTAATGCCCAGGAGTCATTTACAGGTAACTCTAGTTCAGCACTATCCATCACACTTACCAAACGAAGACCCCTAACCCGAAAAATCATACCCGCACTCCAAACGTCAGGTCCATGAATTTCAACCCTGAAACTAATCCTAATCTTGACCCTCAACCTAAGCAGCAGGATGAAACCCCAATACCCAGGACATTGAAATTCTACATTATCCCTAACCCCCAGCATGAACTTATGCTGACACTAACACGCAAGCCACGCTGGAAGACACAGGCATTTCAATGGCAACGCTGTTCAGGACCCCAAACCTAAGCCTATCCCGAGCTACATCGCTGACCCTACAACTACCCATCCTAGACACACTGCAAAGTCCAGGAACATGTAAAATTACACTATATCTTACCTAACAATAATCCTAACACGAACACTCTTACTCACACTACAATAACCAGGTACTTGATCCACGTGCCCTCCCGAACTGTAAGCTGAATTCTGACACAAACCGTATTGTCCAGAAGTGATTTTCAGGTACCTGGATTTCTGCACTATCTGACATTTCCCAACAGAAGATCCCTAAACCTAAAACTCATACCCACACTCCAAACCTCAGGTACATGCATTGGAACCCTAAACCTAAAAGTAATCCTAACCCTAAATCTACGCAGCAGGACCGCATTCCAATACCCAGGGACTTGAAATTCTACATTACACCTAACCCTCACCATGAACTTACGCTAGTGCTCACTTTCAAACCCACACTTGAAGACACAGGCATTTCAATTTCAATGCTACCTATCACCCCAACCCAAACCCTAACCCTAGCTAAAACTTGAACGCAACACTCCCCATCATAGCCACACTGCAATGTCCAGGAACATGGTTAAAAAAAACAAAAAACACTGTCCTTTCCTTAACGCTGAGGCTAACGCTAACAATACTACTCACACTCCAATGACGAGGTACTTGATCCACGGGCCATCCCGAACCCTAAACCGAATTCTGACACAAACCGTAACTCCCAGAAGTCATTTTCAGGTTCCTCTAGTTCAGCACTATCCATGACACTTACCAAAAGAAGAACCCTTTCCCTCAACATCACAGACACACTCCAAACGTCAGGAACGTATCTTCGAACCCGAAAGCGGAACCTAGGCCTAAACATAACCCTAAGGAGCAGGACCAAATTCCAGCAGCGAGGTACTTGAATTCTACATTTTCCCAAATCCTCACCATGTACTTACACATTAATAACTTCCTACCCCACACTTGAAGACACAGGCATTTCAATTGCAAGCTATCGATCACCCGGACCCTACCCCTAGCCCTAGCTGGCATGCTAGCCCTAACACTACCCATCATAGACACACTGCAATGTTCAGGGACATGTACCAAAACACTATATTTTACCTAACCATGATCCTCACTCTAACAATCCTGCTCACATTCCAATAACCGGTACTTGATCCACGTGCCACCACCAACCCGAAACCGAATTGTGACACAAACCCGAACGCCCATAAATCATTTTCGGGTACCTCTACTTCAGCACTCTCCGTGACACTTACCGAAAGAAGAACCCTAACCCTACACGTCTTAAACACACTCCAAACGTCAGGAGCACGAATTGGAACCCTAAACCGCAACCTAAGCTTGAACCTAACCCTAAGGAGCAGGAACAAATTCCAATACCAAGGTACTAGAAGTTCGACATTATCCCAAACCCTCACCGTGTACTTACATAGTACTAACGGTCTACTCCACACTTGAAGACACAGGCATTTCAATTTCAAAGCTATCTAGCACCCCAACCCTACCCCTAACCCTAGCTAGGACGTGAACCCTACCACCACCCATCATAGACACACTGCAATGTTCAGGCACTGGCAAGAAAACACTATACTTTACCGAACACTAATCCTATATCTCACAATCCTACTCACACTCCAATAACCGGTATTCGATCCACGTGATATCCCTATCCTAAACCGAATGGTGACACAAGCCGTAATGCCCACAAGCCATTTTCAGGCACCTCTATTGAACCACTCTCCACGACACTTACCGAAAGAAGACCCATAACCCTAAAAATCATACTCACACTCCAAACGGCAGGTACATGTATTGGAACCCTAAAGCTAAACTTAATCCTAACCTTCACCTGAAGCAGCAGGATGAAATTCCAATATTCAGGCACTTGAAATTCTACATCATCCCTAACCCTCACCCTGAAATTACGCTGATACTAACTTTCCTACCCACACTGGAAGACACAGACATTTCATTGTCCATGCTGTTCATGACCACAACCCTAACCCTAACCGTAGCTACACCGTTAAGCCTGCTACTGCCCATCGGAGGCACACTGCAATGTTCAGGAACACGCAACAACACACTATAGTTTCCCTAGCAATAATCCCAACTCTAACAATCTTACACGACAATAACCAGGTACTTGACCCAAGTGCCTTCCCTAACTGTAAGGTGAATTGTGACACAAAGCCTAATGCCCAGGAGTCATTTACAGGTAACTCTAGCTCAGCACTATCCATCACACTTACCAAACGAAGACCCCTAACCCTAAAAATCATACCCGCACTCCAAACGTCAGGTCCATGAATTTCAACCCTGAAACTAATCCTAATCTTGACCCTCAACCTAAGCAGCAGGATGAAACCCCAATACCCAGGAAATTGAAATTCTACATTATCCCTAACCCCCAGCATGAACTTATGCTGACACTAACACGCAAGCCACGCTGGAAGACACAGGCATTTCAATGGCAACGCTGTTCAGGACCCCAAACCTAAGCCTATCCCGAGCTACATCGCTGACCCTACAACGACCCATCCTAGACACACTGCAAAGTCCAGGAACATGTAAAATTACACTATATCTTACCTAACAATAATCCTAACACGAACACTCTTACTCACACTACAATAACCAGGTACTTGATCCACGTGCCATCCCGAACTGTAAGCTGAATTCTGACACAAACCGTATTGTCCAGAAGTGATTTTCAGGTACCTGGATTTCTGCACTATCTGACATTTCCCAACAGAAGATCCCTAAACCTAAAACTCATACCCACACTCCAAACCTCAGGTACATGCATTGGAACCCTAAACCTAAAAGTAATCCTAACCCTAAATCTACGCAGCAGGACCGCATTCCAATACCCAGGGACTTGAAATTCTACATTACACCTAACCCTCACCATGAACTTACGCTAGTGCTCACTTTCAAACCCACACTTGAAGACACAGGCATTTCAATTTCAATGCTACCTATCACCCCAACCCAAACCCTAACCCTAGCTAAAACTTGAATGCAACACTCCCCATCATAGCCACACTGCAATGTCCAGGAACATGGTTAAAAAAAACAAACAACACTGTCCTTTCCTTAACGCTGAGGCTCACGCTAACAATACTACTCACACTCCAATGACGAGGTACTTGATCCACGCGCCATCCCGAACCCTAAACCGAATTCTGACACAAACCGTAACTCCCAGAAGTCATTTTCAGGTTCCTCTAGTTCAGCACTATCCATGACACTTACCAAAAGAAGAACCCTTTCCCTCAACATCACAGACACACTCCAAACGTCAGGAACGTATCTTCGAACCCGAAAGCGGAACCTAGGCCTAAACATAACCCTAAGGAGCAGGACCAAATTCCAGCAGCGAGGTACTTGAATTCTACATTTTCCCAAATCCTCACCATGTACTTACACATTAATAACTTCCTACCCGACACTTGAAGACACAGGCATTTCAATTGCAAGCTATCGATCACCCGGACCCTACCCCTAGCCCTAGCTGGCATGCTAGCCCTAACACTACCCATCATAGACACACTGCAATGTTCAGGGACATGTACCAAAACACTATATTTTACCTAACCATGATCCTCACTCTAACAATCCTGCTCACATTCCAATAACCGGTACTTGATCCACGTGCCACCACCAACCCGAAACCGAATTGTGACACAAACCCGAACGCCCATAAATCATTTTCGGGTACCTCTACTTCAGCACTCTCCGTGACACTTACCGAAAGAAGACCCCTAACCCTACACGTCTTAAACACACGCCAAACGTCAGGAGCACGAATTGGAACCCTAAACCGCAACCTAAGCTTGAACCTAACCCTAAGGAGCAGGAACAAATTCCAATACCAAGGTACTAGAAGTTCGACATTATCCCAAACCCTCACCGTGTACTTACATAGTATTAACGGTCTACTCCACACTTGAAGACACAGGCATTTCAATTTCAAAGCTATCTAGCCCCCCAACCCTACCCCTAACCCTAGCTAGAACGTGAACCCTACCACCACCCATCATAGACACACTGCAATGTTCAGGCACTGGCAAGAAAACACTATACTTTACCGAACACTAATCCTATATCTCACAATCCTACTCACACTCCAATAACCGGTATTCGATCCACGTGATATCCCTATCCTAAACCGAATGGTGACACAAGCCGTAATGCCCACAAGCCATTTTCAGGTACCTCTATTGAACCACTCTCCACGACACTTACCGAAAGAAGACCCATAACCCTAAAAATCATACTCACACTCCAAACGGCAGGTACATGTATTGGAACCCTAAAGCTAAACTTAATCCTAACCTTCACCTGAAGCAGCAGGATGAAATTCCAATATTCAGGCACTTGAAATTCTACATCATCCCTAACCCTCACCCTGAAATTACGCTGATACTAACTTTCCTACCCACACTGGAAGACACAGACATTTCATTGTCCAAGCTGTTCATGACCACAACCCTAACCCTAACCGTAGCTACAACGTTAAGCCTGCTACTGCCCATCGGAGGCACACTGCAATGTTCAGGAACACGCAACAACACACTATAGTTTCCCTAGCAATAATCCCAACTCTAACAATCTTACACGACAATAACCAGGTACTTGACCCAAGTGCCTTCCCTAACTGTAAGGTGAATTGTGACACAAAGCCTAATGCCCAGGAGTCATTTACAGGTAACTCTAGTTCAGCACTATCCATCACACTTACCAAACGAAGACCCCTAACCCGAAAAATCATACCCGCACTCCAAACGTCAGGTCCATGAATTTCAACCCTGAAACTAATCCTAATCTTGACCCTCAACCTAAGCAGCAGGATGAAACCCCAATACCCAGGAAATTGAAATTCTACATTATCCCTAACCCCCAGCATGAACTTATGCTGACACTAACACGCAAGCCACGCTGGAAGACACAGGCATTTCAATGGCAACGCTGTTCAGGACCCCAAACCTAAGCCTATCCCGAGCTACATCGCTGACCCTACAACTACCCATCCTAGACACACTGCAAAGTCCAGGAACATGTAAAATTACACTATATCTTACCTAACAATAATCCTAACACGAACACTCTTACTCACACTACAATAACCAGGTACTTGATCCACGTGCCATCCCGAACTGTAAGCTGAATTCTGACACAAACCGTATTGTCCAGAAGTGATTTTCAGGTACCTGGATTTCTGCACTATCTGACATTTCCCAACAGAAGATCCCTAAACCTAAAACTCATACCCACACTCCAAACCTCAGGTACATGCATTGGAACCCTAAACCTAAAAGTAATCCTAACCCTAAATCTACGCAGCAGGACCGCATTCCAATACCCAGGGACTTGAAATTCTACATTACACCTAACCCTCACCATGAACTTACGCTAGTGCTCACTTTCAAACCCACACTTGAAGACACAGGCATTTCAATTTCAATGCTACCTATCACCCCAACCCAAACCCTAACCCTAGCTAAAACTTGAACGCAACACTCCCCATCATAGCCACACTGCAATGTCCAGGAACATGGTTAAAAAAAACAAAAAACACTGTCCTTTCCTTAACGCTGAGGCTAACGCTAACAATACTACCCACACTCCAATGACGAGGTACTTGATCCACGGGCCATCCCGAACCCTAAACCGAATTCTGACACAAACCGTAACTCCCAGAAGTCATTTTCAGGTTCCTCTAGTTCAGCACTATCCATGACACTTACCAAAAGAAGAACCCTTTCCCTCAACATCACAGACACACTCCAAACGTCAGGAACGTATCTTCGAACCCGAAAGCGGAACCTAGGCCTAAACATAACCCTAAGGAGCAGGACCAAATTCCAGCAGCGAGGTACTTGAATTCTACATCTTCCCAAATCCTCACCATGTACTTACACATTAATAACTTCCTACCCCACACTTGAAGACACAGGCATTTCAATTGCAAGCTATCGATCACCCGGACCCTACCCCTAGCCCTAGCTGGCATGCTAGCCCTAACACTACCCATCATAGACACACTGCAATGTTCCGGGACATGTACCAAAACACTATATTTTACCTGACCATGATCCTCACTCTAACAATCCTGCTCACATTCCAATAACCGGTACTTGATCCACGTGCCACCACCAACCCGAAACCGAATTGTGACACAAACCCGAACGCCCATAAATCATTTTCGGGTACCTCTACTTCAGCACTCTCCGTGACACTTACCGAAAGAAGAACCCTAACCCTACACGTCTTAAACACACTCCAAACGTCAGGAGCACGAATTGGAACCCTAAACCGCAACCTAAGCTTGAACCTAACCCTAAGGAGCAGGAACAAATTCCAATACCAAGGTACTAGAATTTCGACATTATCCCAAACCCTCACCGTGTACTTACATAGTATTAACGGTCTACTCCACACTTGAAGACACAGGCATTTCAATTTCAAAGCTATCTAGCACCCCAACCCTACCCCTAACCCTAGCTAGAACGTGAACCCTACCACCACCCATCATAGACACACTGCAATGTTCAGGCACTGGCAAGAAAACACTATACTTTACCGAACACTAATCCTATATCTCACAATCCTACTCACACTCCAATAACCGGTATTCGATCCACGTGATATCCCTATCCTAAACCGAATGGTGACACAAGCCGTAATGCCCACAAGCCATTTTCAGGTACCTCTATTGAACCACTCTCCACGACACTTACCGAAAGAAGACCCATAACCCTAAAAATCATACTCACACTCCAAACGGCAGGTACATGTATTGGAACCCTAAAGCTAAACTTAATCCTAACCTTCACCTGAAGCAGCAGGATGAAATTCCAATATTCAGGCACTTGAAATTCTACATCATCCCTAACCCTCACCCTGAAATTACGCTGATACTAACTTTCCTACCCACACTGGAAGACACAGACATTTCATTGTCCATGCTGTTCATGACCACAACCCTAACCCTAACCGTAGCTACACCGTTAAGCCTGCTACTGCCCATCGGAGGCACACTGCAATGTTCAGGAACACGCAACAACACACTATAGTTTCCCTAGCAATAATCCCAACTCTAACAATCTTACACGACAATAACCAGGTACTTGACCCAAGTGCCTTCCCTAACTGTAAGGTGAATTGTGACACAAAGCCTAATGCCCAGGAGTCATTTACAGGTAACTCTAGCTCAGCACTATCCATCACACTTACCAAACGAAGACCCCTAACCCTAAAAATCATACCCGCACTCCAAACGTCAGGTCCATGAATTTCAACCCTGAAACTAATCCTAATCTTGACCCTCAACCTAAGCAGCAGGATGAAACCCCAATACCCAGGAAATTGAAATTCTACATTATCCCTAACCCCCAGCATGAACTTATGCTGACACTAACACGCAAGCCACGCTGGAAGACACAGGCATTTCAATGGCAACGCTGTTCAGGACCCCAAACCTAAGCCTGTCCCGAGCTACATCGCTGACCCTACAACTACCCATCCTAGACACACTGCAAAGTCCAGGAACATGTAAAATTACACTATATCTTACCTAACAATAATCCTAACACGAACACTCTTACTCACACTACAATAACCAGGTACTTGATCCACGTGCCATCCCGAACTGTAAGCTGAATTCTGACACAAACCGTATTGTCCAGAAGTGATTTTCAGGTACCTGGATTTCTGCACTATCTGACATTTCCCAACAGAAGATCCCTAAACCTAAAACTCATACCCACACTCCAAACCTCAGGTACATGCATTGGAACCCTAAACCTAAAAGTAATCCTAACCCTAAATCTACGCAGCAGGACCGCATTCCAATACCCAGGGACTTGAAATTCTACATTACACCTAACCCTCACCATGAACTTACGCTAGTGCTCACTTTCAAACCCACACTTGAAGACACAGGCATTTCAATTTCAATGCTACCTATCACCCCAACCCAAACCCTAACCCTAGCTAAAACTTGAACGCAACACTCCCCATCATAGCCACACTGCAATGTCCAGGAACATGCTTAAAAAAACCAAAAAACACTGTCCTTTCCTTAACGCTGAGGCTAACGCTAACAATACTACCCACACTCCAATGACGAGGTACTTGATCCACGGGCCATCCCGAACCCTAAACCGAATTCTGACACAAACCGTAACTCCCAGAAGTCATTTTCAGGTTCCTCTAGTTCAGCACTATCCATGACACTTACCAAAAGAAGAACCCTTTCCCTCAACATCACAGACACACTCCAAACGTCAGGAACGTATCTTCGAACCCGAAAGCGGAACCTAGGCCTAAACATAACCCTAAGGAGCAGGACCAAATTCCAGCAGCGAGGTACTTGAATTCTACATTTTCCCAAATCCTCACCATGTACTTACACATTAATAACTTCCTACCCGACACTTGAAGACACAGGCATTTCAATTGCAAGCTATCGATCACCCGGACCCTACCCCTAGCCCTAGCTGGCATGCTAGCCCTAACACTACCCATCATAGACACACTGCAATGTTCAGGGACATGTACCAAAACACTATATTTTACCTAACCATGATCCTCACTCTAACAATCCTGCTCACATTCCAATAACCGGTACTTGATCCACGTGCCACCACCAACCCGAAACCGAATTGTGACACAAACCCGAACGCCCATAAATCATTTTCGGGTACCTCTACTTCAGCACTCTCCGTGACACTTACCGAAAGAAGAACCCTAACCCTACACGTCTTAAACACACGCCAAACGTCAGGAGCACGAATTGGAACCCTAAACCGCAACCTAAGCTTGAACCTAACCCTAAGGAGCAGGAACAAATTCCAATACCAAGGTACTAGAAGTTCGACATTATCCCAAACCCTCACCGTGTACTTACATAGTATTAACGGTCTACTCCACACATGAAGACACAGGCATTTCAATTTCAAAGCTATCTAGCACCCCAACCCTACCCCTAACCCTAGCTAGAACGTGAACCCTACCACCACCCATCATAGACACACTGCAATGTTCAGGCACTGGCAAGAAAACACTATACTTTACCGAACACTAATCCTGTATCTCACAATCCTACTCACACTCCAATAACCGGTATTCGATCCACGTGATATCCCTATCCTAAACCGAATGGTGACACAAGCCGTAATGCCCACAAGCCATTTTCAGGCACCTCTATTGAACCACTCTCCACGACACTTACCGAAAGAAGACCCATAACCCTAAAAATCATACTCACACTCCAAACGGCAGGTACATGTATTGGAACCCTAAAGCTAAACTTAATCCTAACCTTCACCTGAAGCAGCAGGATGAAATTCCAATATTCAGGCACTTGAAATTCTACATCATCCCTAACCCTCACCCTGAAATTACGCTGATACTAACTTTCCTACCCACACTGGAAGACACAGACATTTCATTGTCCACGCTGTTCATGACCACAACCCTAACCCTAACCGTAGCTACACCGTTAAGCCTGCTACTGCCCATCGGAGGCACACTGCAATGTTCAGGAACACGCAACAACACACTATAGTTTCCCTAGCAATAATCCCAACTCTAACAATCTTACACGACAATAACCAGGTACTTGACCCAAGTGCCTTCCCTAACTGTAAGGTGAATTGTGACACAAAGCCTAATGCCCAGGAGTCATTTACAGGTAACTCTAGCTCAGCACTATCCATCACACTTACCAAACGAAGACCCCTAACCCTAAAAATCATACCCGCACTCCAAACGTCAGGTCCATGAATTGCAACCCTAAAACTAATCCTAATCTTGACCCTCAACCTAAGCAGCAGGATGAAACCCCAATACCCAGGAAATTGAAATTCTACATTATCCCTAACCCCCAGCATGAACTTATGCTGACACTAACACGCAAGCCACGTTGGAAGACACAGGCATTTCAATGGCAACGCTGTTCAGGACCCCAAACCTAAGCCTGTCCCGAGCTACATCACTGACCCTACAACGACCCATCCTAGACACACTGCAAAGTCCAGGAACATGTAAAATTACACTATATCTTACCTAACAATAATCCTAACACGAACACTCTTACTCACACTACAATAACCAGGTACTTGATCCACGTGCCATCCCGAACTGTAAGCTGAATTCTGACACAAACCGTATTGTCCAGAAGTGATTTTCAGGTACCTGGATTTCTGCACTATCTGACATTTCCCAACAGAAGATCCCTAAACCTAAAACTCATACCCACACTCCAAACCTCAGGTACATGCATTGGAACCCTAAACCTACAAGTAATCCTAACCCTAAATCTACGCAGCAGGACCGCATTCCAATACCCAGGGACTTGAAATTCTACATTACACCTAACCCTCACCATGAACTTACGCTAGTACTCACTTTCAAACCTACACTTGAAGACACAGGCATTTCAATTTCAATGCTACCTATCACCCCAACCCAAACCCTAACCCTAGCTAAAACTTGAACGCAACACTCCCCATCATAGCCACACTGCAATGTCCAGGAACATGGTTAAAAAAAAAAAAAACACTGTCCTTTCCTTAACGCTGAGGCTAACGCTAACAATACTACCCACACTCCAATGACGAGGTACTTGATCCACGGGCCATCCCGAACCCTAAACCAAATTCTGACACAAACCGTAACTCCCAGAAGTCATTTTCAGGTTCCTCTAGTTCAGCACTATCCATGACACTTACCAAAAGAAGAACCCTTTCCCTCAACATCACAGACACACTCCAAACGTCAGGAACGTATCTTCGAACCCGAAAGTGGAACCTAGGCCTAAACATAACCCTAAGGAGCAGGACCAAATTCCAGCAGCGAGGTACTTGAATTCTACATTTTCCCAAATCCTCACCATGTACTTACACATTAATAACTTTCTACCCCACACTTGAAGACACAGGCATTTCAATTTCCAAGCTAAGTATCCCCCCAGCCCAAACCCTAACCCTAGGTAGAACTTGAACCCAACACTTCCCGTCATAGCCACACCGCAGTGTTCAGGAATATGTAACAAAACACCATACTGTACCTAATACTAATCCTAACTCTGTCAATCCTACTCACACTTCAATAACAAGGTACTTGATTCACGTGACATCCCAAACCCTACACCGAATTGTGACACAAACCATAATGCCCAGAAGTCATTTTCAGGTACCTCTGTTTCAGCACTCTCCGTGACACTTACCAAAAGATGAACCCTAACCCTGAAAATCATACCCACACTCCAAACGTCAGGTACATGAATTGGAATTCAAATTGGATGCTGATTCTCACCTGAGATTTGCAAGAAGTCTGCCCTTAGTCTTGTAGGGTTCAAAGTCGTTAGCTCTTTTGAAGGAAACTGGGTGAAACCATGTGGAAGAGGGTATCAGAGTAGAACTGATGAGCTTGGTGCACAAGAAAACCCTTAGTGACACAGGAAACCCACCTGGATACTGGGATGATTGACCGTGAAACAATCCTGTCCCCAAAATCCAACCTTTCGTAAAGGACAACTAAAAACTCATGCTCACAGTTCCCAGGCCAGGGCCCCAACAGGCACAAATTCTGGGTACAGTCACACATTCAGTGCTCAACAGGTGAGCATCCATTTGAGATGTGAGGACACCTTCCTTTCCGATCTGAGTACCTGCATTTCTAGGAAGGGGCAGGCAAGGTGCCAAGGGACACCTCTGTCATTTACACAAGGAAATGGACCTCAGGACACCTTGTCAGTGGCCTGGGCCTAAGCCCACACCTACCTGGATGTCTGTAGGTATCCACCAGGGTAATAGTACAGCTCCCAGTGACACTGGGAGCCCAAAGAAAATCAGTTCTGGGAATAATGATTTCATCTACATCTCCTTGCACCAGCACGTCTGAACTGTTGAGATCACTGTGTGGTTTTGTGCCACCCAGCTGCTTGACGACCAGGGCCCTTTTGGAACTCCATGAACAAAGGCTCGTCAGAGAATTCTTCCCTTAAAGGGAAACCTGCAGATGTTCTAAGGGTCAATGTCTATAGGCCTGGATATTTGGATATTAGCAAGAATCCCTGCCTCATCCTGTATTACTGTGAGCATGAAAAATTCATTATAGGCCAGCCAATCTACATGAAATGGGAGGCTTACTGCAGCCACCGGGAAGAGTCCATTATTTGACCTTCATTGGCACACAGGTCAAACAGTATTTGGAAAGGCAGAAGGGTGCCCGAGTGTCCTCCTTCAATATTCATCTGAAAAAAGGTGTCTCAAGGATGAAGGTGGCAACACCTCTCAAGACTTGATTTCCCTAGCATGATACCTACTGATAAATCATGGCAGCACCAGGTTAGGCAGAGGCTCCTTTGTGAGCTCTCAAAGGAACATCAATCAGATCTTGTGAACAAAGCTATGTCCATGACAGGACTTACCTCATAATCTGAACAATACAGCTTACCTATCAATCTTGTGTCAACAACCAATTCTTCATATCTGTATAAAGATAAAGAGAAGGCCAATCACACCATGCTAAGAGCACGGAATTCTGCATACACTTTGTCCCGCAAGAACACTAGGCCTTTCCATTTGCCAGCACCACTGGCACAAAAGGCTCTCACTTTCCTCAGACAGGAGAACCAATCTGAGTGGAGCACTCTCACTCTGAGGCACTTATCTTCATCAAGTGGTCAACTGCAGAAAATCGTGCGCATCTTCTTTGGCAGGCTGGTCCACAAAAATACCATTTGAGCAAGGACACAAAGACCCTCGATCTTCATTTCCCTGCACCTTACAACAAGCACAAACTCCTATTTACTTACCTGGCTAAGTCTGCCCTTCATTGTTTCCCTGAGCACCTGCCCCCAAGCCTGGCCACCAACAGAGGGCCTAGGATCTCTTACCAAGGTCCATAGAGAGAACTTGCCTGGAGCTATGAGGCCCCTACATGCCCTTACCCATGTCCCGGAGATGTTGAATGGGGCACCCTCTCTTGGCTCGCCATCAGATCTGCACATCTCACTGGACAAGGAGCCCAGAAGAAACTACTGTTTACCCACACCTGTTTATGTGTCCACCTATACCAATTCCATGTTGTCCTACATTCAAGGTCCATCAACACTACAGGCTCCTCCCTCTGCCACAGAGTAGCCAGAAAACAGTAAAGGAAGTTCCCCAAAGATGCCTGCCAAACCACTCCAATCCTTACTTGAGGGAACCACCCTATGACAATTTCCTGTTGCCCCGCTTGATCCCTAGTGTGACTAGTGTGAAATGCAGGATATACCTGACAGCAGGGATCCACTATCATCTAATGCTCCCACACAATAGCAAAAAGACACTGAATACACACTTGCAAAATAGAGTGGGTTACTTCAGAAGTTCACCATCAATAGTCATATCTATGCCAGAAATAGTGTCACTGATGTTGAATATGAAATCAGTTCAGAACCTTACACTACTCCAGACTTGCAGAGGATACTTGTCCAGGAAACAGGACAACACCTTATGCACACTCTCCTCATGTCCACCTGGATACAAAAGATCCCACGGTCCTCAATGAGGTACAAGGACCATGGTTCTTACCTGAGATGTCCATGAGGTTGCAGCCAGAGTCTTCTACATTTCATTTTTTCTTTTGCAGGGAACTTGAGAAGACATGGAGAAGAGGGTGTTGTGGAGTCCATAAGCATTTCTGTTCCAAGAAAAACTTTGATGACACTAGAAACCTACCTGTATACTGAGAGGATTGCCAAGGAAACATTACTGTCCCCAGAGTTCAAACTCTCCTAGGTGGACACCTTCAAACTCACCTATGCTTACTGCAACCAACCAGAACAAGGGCCAAAACCTGCACAGAAGTACATTTTCAATGCTCACTGGTTTGGTATCCATTTGACCTATCCAAGCCCAGTGTACCCTTGTAGTTAGTGGACTGGTTGAGGATTCCCTCCACATGACCTGAAATCCTCCAAATCAACACAGTGGACAGGAAGAATGATGGACACTTTTGTCACATGTGCATGTGGAGTTCAAGCATCCTTGTTGGTGGCCAGGACACAAGTCCACACTTCCATGGAGAGATCACTGTTCTTTGTGTGTCTCACTCTGACAACAGGAGCCCTGTGAAAAACACAAGCGGGAAAACACAAGAGGGATTTTGTCCACATTGCCTCACACCAGCACAGATGAGAACTGCAAAGGTTACTGTGTTTGTTTTCAGAAACTGCTGGATTCATGACATGCATCCTTGCAGAAGTCGACAGACAACACCTGGTAAAAATTATCTCTCCCTATATAGGAATCTGAGGGAGTTCCAAGGATCAATACTGGTGGGAAGCAGGATATGAACAAGTATCCATGCATCTCGTTCAAGGATGGAGAACTTAAAAACTGTATGTAGGCCAGCCATCCTACATGAAAACTGAATGCTTACCCATAGCCATTGAGGAAAGCCTCTTATTTTACCTTCAAGTAGCACAAATGTCCAAAAATGTAGAAATGACCAAGATGCTCAGGTCTCCTCTCCAATGTTTAGCAGAAAAGAAAGGTGTTCTAAAGACAATGGGAGCAACATCTCACAAAACCTGATCACCAGCTAGGCTCTTGGCAGGATGGCTGGTGATAAAATATGGCAAGACCAGATTAGGCACAGATTCCTTTTGACCTCTCTGATGAACAACAAGCCTTGTGAAACAGGCTATGTCCACATTAGGAGTTACCTGACAATCTGCAATCTTTCCTCAACAAACTTTTCTTAACTGCTGCACTTTGCCAGCTACACTGTGATAACACCATGTAATTCAGCATGCAGTCTGCTCTGCAAGAGTATTCGGCCCTCACATTGGACATCACTCCTTGAAGAGAAGGCTTTTGTTTCACCCACATACCAGAACCAATCTGAGGAGAACACTATCATCCCATGAAACTAATCATTATCAACTAGTCCTATAAAGATTCTTTTCATTCTGTTCTGCACACTGGCCCACCACAGTGTCACTAGATGAGGGTATGGGCAATCTCAGGACACACAGGCCCTCAACATTCATTTTCCTTCACCATATACGAAGCACAAACTCCTGGTCACTAGACTGGCAAAGTTCCATATTCATTGCTTCCCTGGGTACTTGTACTCAAAATAAGACCAAAACAAACCTCATTGCCCCCATCACTTACCAAGTTCCATGGAGATTCTCTGTCCTGTACCGAGATGCAGGCCCATCCCTACCCTTACCTGGATCCTGGCACTACTCAAAGGTTTGGCTTCTCCTGGGTCACCATCTCTTCAGGACTGTTCAGTGGGAAAGATGCCCAAGAACTCCTACCCTTTACCAGTCCCTTTTTCCATATGTACCTGCACAATCTCCATGTCTTCCTCTCATTCAGAGTTTATCACCTCCACCGTGCTCCTCCTATGGGCCCACGGATGAGCTGTCAACAGTTAATGGACACTCTCCAGAAGATACCTGCCCAACTGCCCCAATTCCTACCCAAGGACCCCCCCCGGTAACAATGATGTGTTGCCCCATTGATTCCCCTGCTGGGACAAGTATAAAATGGATGAGACTTGCAGGCAGGGAAGCAATAGCACCTAATGCTTCCTCACAAAACCAGGAAGGCTTGTTCACAGGAGATAGTCCCAGGGAACATGAGACCATCTCAGTATATGTTCCCTTCTGACATTCATCTGGATCCAGATGATGTACTCCCTAAAGGGATATGAGGACCCTGATTGCTACCTTCGCATGATTTATGGCCACAGGCTTTTAGACTTCAGGATCCTCTCTTCAAGGGGAACTGCAGAAAGTATGAGGGAGAAGGTTTCAACATAGAGCTGATGAGCATCTCAGTGCACAAGAAAACCACTGAGTGACACAAGAAACCAACTTCAATGCTGGGATTCTTGCCAGGAACACAGTCCAATCCCCAGAATTAAACCTCTCCTAAGGTTTACAAACTGCAAACTCTCCTATGCTGATTGCTACCTGGGTAGCGCTCCAGCAAGTACAAACCCTGGATAGAATCACACATTCAGGGCCAGGAATTTAGCTCAGTGGTTTCACCGCCTGCTGCACAAGAGCAAGGACCCAAGTTCAATCCCCGGTACCAAAAAAAAAGAATCACACATTCAATCCTCACCAGTTGGGCATCCATTTGTCCCTGTTCATGCCAAGGATCCCCTGAAATAGTAGCATGGCCAAAGACTCCATCCCTTCTGATCTAAGTACCTGAATTTCAAGGTAGGGGCCTGGAATGCCCAGGGACACCTCTGTCATCTTCTCACCTGGCAGGTGTGCTGGACCTAAACACACACTTACCATCTATCTTTAAGGATCCTCCTGCATATTTTCTGTGGCTCACTCTGACATGCGTAGGTAGCCCTGTCAACACCACATCGAGGAATGCTGACTTAGTACACATCTCTTTGTGGCACTAATTGTGAGAATGGCAGAGGTCACTGCGTTAGTTTGCAGAACCCACTTGTTGGACTATCTGGGTCCCTGTAAAACAGAAAGGACAAAGCTGTTAAAGTGAAGCCTGAAGATGTTCTGAGGGTCAGTATTCCCAGTGATTGGCATTTGGATACAATCAGCAATCTCTGGCTGTGAACACAAAAAATACATTAAGGCCTAATCTTTCTACATGAAATGAGGTTCTTACCTGCAACCACCACAAAGACCCTCTCGTTCTACCCTGAGTCATACACACACCAAACAGTGGTACAAACAGAAAGTTGCCCATGTGCCCTCCTCCAACACTCCTGAGAAACAAAAGGTGGGCATGGTGGCACATGCCTGTAATCCCAGCATTCGAAAGGCTGAGCCGAGAGGATCGCTTTGAGTTTGATCCCAGCCTGGGCTACACAGTGAGTTCAAGGACAGGCTAAACTACATATTAAAACCCTGTCTCAAACAAACAAAGATAAATGATGACCCATGGCTGAAGTTGGCCACATGCAAGATCTGATCTTGACTCGGGCATTTTTGAGATACCTTGGCATAAAACATCACAATACCAGGATTGGCAGAAGCTCATTTTTGACCTCCCTAGGGAAGCATGACTCATGCTATGTCCACATTAGTAATTACCTTACCATCGGCAATCTCACCTCAACAAACTGACTTTCATCCTTATATATACATATATATATATAAATACATATATATATATAAATACATATTATATATACATATATATATATAAATACATATTATATATATATACACATATATATATATATATATATATATATATATATATATATATATATATACCTGAAGAGAAGGCCAAACAAACCATTTTAAAGCCATGTAATTCAGCATACCTTGCAAGAGCACATGGCTTTCCCATCATTCATCACCACTTGCACAAATGTTTTCTCCCCACCTGGATGCCACAACCAATCTGAGGGGAAAACTATCGTCCCAAGTTACTAATCCTCATCAACTGGTCACCTGCACTGATTCCAGTGCCTCTTGCTGGGCAGGCTGTTCTGCCGCAATGTCACTGGATCCAGAAAAAACACTCCCAAAACCTCAGCCGGTCCCGGCACCTGGAAGGAATCTCCCCCACCGCCATCCCAGGCTCCTAGGGTAGGGAAGCTCAGCCAGTCCCAGCACTCAGAAGGAAGCTCCCCACCTCCATCCCTGGATCCTAGGGCAGAGAGGGTGAGCCGGTCCCAGCACCCGGAAGGAGCTCCCCCACCGCCATCCCAGGCTCCGAGGGCAGTGAAGCTCAGCGGGTCCCAGCAGCCGGAAGGAAGCTCCCCGCCTCCATCCCAGGCTCCTAGGGCCAAGAAGGTGAGCCGGTCCCAGCACCCAGAAGGAAGCTCGCCCACTGCCATCCCAAGCTCCTAGGGCAGAGGAGCTGAGCGGGTCCCAGCACCCGGAAGGAAGCTCCCCCGCTGCCATCCCAAGCTCCGAGGGTAGAGAAGGTGAACAGCATGGGCGCCAGAAGCATCCCCCGTGGAAATCAGAGGACACATAAACAAGCCTCAAAAACAGACTTCTGGATCACCTACAGCAACCCCAAAGGGAAACAAGATGGAACCATCTGATACTCAACCACCTGGACTCTCTGAGCTGGCACCAAAAGAGGATCTGGGAAAAATAACATCAGAAATAATTACTCAGATAACAGCAAAGATTTTGCTCATGGTGCAAGACATGATTAATAAATCTAGAGAGGACACAGATAAAAAAAATAGAGGATCTGAGGAATATGATGGAATCCCAATATAGGAAACAAATGGAATCCATAAAACAGATACAAACAGATTTCCAAGAGATTAAAAACTCCATCAAAAGTCTGCACAGCAGAATGAACCAATGTGAGGATAGAATTTCACATATAGAAGATAAGATTGCAATTAGTGAGGGGGAAAATAAAAATTGCTTTAAAATGGTAAGGGAACATGAGAAATCAATCCAGCAGCTGCTAGACAATGCAAAAAAGAATAACATAAGACTGATCGGAGTCAATGAAGAAACAGGAGAGAGTGCAGATGACATAAAAAAAAAAAAAACTCTTTGCAGCAGTTATGGCAGAAAACTTCCCAAGCGGGGGAAAAGAACTGGACATACAGAGAAGTGAGGCATGTAGGACTCCAAATAGCCATGATCAAAAAAGATCTACACATAGGCATATAATTGTTAAGATTCCTCAAACTCAACAAAGAACAAAGTTCTACAAGCAGTCAGAGAAAAGAAACAAATCACATACAAAGGAAAGCCCATCAGAATCACAGCAGACTTGTCAACACAAACCCTCAAGGCAAGAAGAGCTTGGGGTGACATATTCCAAGCCCTAAAAGAAAACAGCCTCCAACCCAGATTGATGTACCCTGCAAAACTGTCTTTCAAAATGGATGGAGAAATAAGATACCTTCATGACAAAGAGCACCTTAGCAACTTCATGAATACCAAACCAGCACTCCAAAGAATTTTACACAATATCCTAGGAACAGACATTGAGGATCACAATCCCAGGAAGCAAAGCAGAATGAACCCATCTGGAACGACAAGAAATTAAATGGAAAGGGGGAGAACCCAACAAAAACAAAAAGTCACGGTAATGACAAGTCAATATGTTTCAGTTATAACCATCAATGTTAATGGTCTCAATTCACCAATCAAAAGAAACAGACTGGCAGAATGGGTCAAGAAGCAAAACCCAACAACATGTTGCATACAAAAAACACACTTAATTCAAACTGAAATTCACAGACTGAAAGTTAAAGGGTGGAAAACAATACTCCATTTGATGGGAACCCCCCAAAAAAGCAGGAGTAGCTATCCTCTTTGCAGATCGAGTAGATTTCAATCCAACACTGATTAAGAGAGACAAAGGACACTACATCCTTGTAAAGGGAAGAATCCAAGAGGAAGAGATGACAATCATAAATATCTATGCACCAAACACTAGTGCGCCCAACAATATAAAACAAATACTAACGGAGATGAAAAGTCATATAGGCACTAATACAATTGTAGTGGGGGACCTCAACACCCCACTGTCACAAATAGATGGATCAACTAGACAAAAAATAAGTAATGAAATACAAGAACTCAAACTCCTGAACAAATGAACTTAACAGATGTTTACAGAGTCTTCCACTCCACAAAATCAGAATACACATTCTTCTCAGCTGCACATGGGTCATTCTCCAAAACAGACCACATACTCACACGTAGAACATGTTTAAGTAAGTGCAAAGGAATTGAAGTTATCCCCTGTATATTATCAGACCATAGTGAGATGAAATTGGAGATCCATAGTAAAACAAACTCAAAAAATTTCATAAACCTGTGGAAATTGAACAACACACTCTGAATAACCAATGGGTCATAGAGGAAATTAAAGAAGAAATCAGACAGTTCCTTCAATTAAATGATAATGACAATACAACATATTGGAATCTATGGGACACGATGAAAGCAGTCTTACGAGGGAAATTCATAGCAGTGAATATACATATTAGGAAAACAGAAAAAGCCCAATTAAACAACCTGATGCTGAACCTCAAGCTTCTAAAAAAAGAAGAGCAGGACAAACCCAAAGCTCATACAAGGGAGGAAATTATAAAGATCAGAGGAGACATCAATGCAATGGAGACTAAAAGAATGATACAAAAAAATCAATGAAGCCAAGAGTTGGTTCTTTGAAAGAATCAACAAAATTGACAAACCCTTAGCCAACTTTATCAGAAAAAGGAAAGAAAAGGCCCAAATCCATGCAATTAGGAATGAAAAGGGTGAAATTACAACAGACCCAGCAGAAATCCAGAGGACCATCAATACCTACTTCCAGAACCTATGCACCAATAAGATGGACAACACAGAAGAAATGGACAGATTCCTAGATACATATGAATTACCAAAGTTGAATGAAGAAGACCTAAAAATTCTAAACAACCCATTATTAACCAATGAAATTGAAAATGCAATTAAAAACTTACCAACTAAGAAAAGCCCGGGCCCTGATGGCTTCACTGCTGAATTCTACAAGACATTTGGAGAGGAACTACTGCCACTACTGTTGAAACTCTTCAATGAAATTGAAAGGGAAGCAATACTCCCAAATTCATTCCTGGAAGCAAGCATCACCTTGATCCCCAAAGCACAGAAAGACCCAACCGAAAAGGAGAGCTACAGGCCAATCACACTAATGAACATAGATGCAAAAATCCTTAATAAGATCCTGGCAAATAGAATGCAGAAGATCATCAAGAAGATCATACACCCTGATCAAGTGGGATTCATCCCAGGGATGCAGGGATGGTTCAACATATGCAAATCAATCAGTGTAATACACTATATCAATAGAGCCAAGGACAAAAAACATATGATTATCTCCATAGATGCAGAAAAAGCATTTGACAAAATCCAACACACATTTATGATAAAAAAAAAACCCTACAAAAAAATTGAAATATATGGTATCTACCTCAAACAGGTAAAAGCCATCTATGAAAAACCAACAGCCAACATCATACTAAATGGTCAAAAACTGAAATCCTTCACACTAAAATCAGGAACAAGACAAGGATGATGTCCACTCTTGCTCAATACAGTTTTGGAAACATTAGCCAGAGCAATTAGACAAGAGAAAGAAATAAAAGGAATAAAGATAGGAAATGAAGAATTCAAATTGTCATTATTTGCAGATGAAATAATACTCTATATAGAAGACCCCAAGAACTCCACCAAAAGTCTTCTAGACTTAATAACGAAATTCAGTCAAGTAGCTGGTTACAAGGTCAATACACAAAAATCAATAGCTCTCCTCTACACGAAGGACAGACTCACTGAGAGAGAAATAGGGCAAAAAATTCCTTTCACAATAGCACCCAAATACCTAGGAATTCACCTAACGAAAGAAATCAAAGACCTCTTCTCTGAAAACTATAGCACTCTGAAAAAGCAGATTGAAGAGGATATCAGAAAATGGACAGACATCCCCTGCTCCTGGCTAGGAAGGATTAATAGAGTGAAAATGGCCATACTTCCAAAACTGCTATATAGATTCAATGCAATTCCAATTGAGATCCCAGCAGCATACTTCACAGACCTTGAGAAAACAATCCAAAAATTCATTTGGAATAAGAAGAGACCCAGATTAGCAAAAGCAATTCTAGGTAACAGAGACAGGGCAGGGGGTATCACAATCCCCAACCTGCAACTCTACTACAAAGCTACTGTGATAAAAACAGCATGGTACTGGCAAAGGAACAGACCTGAGGACCAGGGGAACAGATTAGAAGATGCAGAAACAACTCCAGACACACTCAGCCATCTTATCTTCGATAAAGGAGCCAAACACCCTCACTGGAGGAAAGACAGGCTCTTTAATAAATGGTACTGGAAAAATTGCGTTTCAACTTGACAAAGATTAAAACTAGACCTATATCTCTTGCCATGCACTAAACTAAAATCAAAATGGATTAAAGATCTAAATATTAAAATACAAACTCTGAACCAGTTAGAACAGAGGTTAGGTAGAACTCTTGAAGACACAGGTGTAGGAAAAGATTTTATGAACAAAACCTCAGTTGCCCGTGAACTAGCACAAACAATCAACAAGTGGGATCTCTTCTTATTAAAAAGCTTCTGCACAGCAAGAGAAACCACCAGCAGTGTGAAGAGACAACCCACAATGTGGGAAAAAAACCTTCACCTGCTTTTCCTCAGAGGTCTACTATCTTGAATCTATAAAGAACTTAAAAAGATCAGACCTCCCAAATTTTAAGACCCAATCCGAAAATGGGCATCTGAAATGAACAGACATTTCTCAGGCAAGGAAGTAGAAATAGCAAATAAATACATGAAAAAATGTTCAACATCACCGGTCATTTGAGAGATGCAAATGAAAACAAGGCTGAGAGTCCACCTCACCCCAGAAAGAATGGCTGCTATCATGAAATCAACCAATAACAAATGCTGGCGGGGCTGTGGGGAAAGCGGAACCCTGCTCCACTGCTGGTGGGAGTGTAGACTTGTGCAACCACTGTGGAAATCAATATGGAGATACCTCAAAGAACTAGGACTGGAAGTCCCATTTGACCCCACTATTCCCTTGCTGGAGATCTTCCCCAAAGAATTAAAAGAATCATACCACAGTGATACATGTGCGCCCATGTTCATAGCAGCACAGTTTGTGGTAGCTAAAACTTGGAAACAGCCCAAATGCCCATCAACTGGAGACTGGATCAAGAAAATGTGGGGTTTTTTTATAAAATAGAGTACTACTCAGCCATAAAAAATGAGAAATTAGAGACATTTATAGCTAAATGGATGCACATTGAGGCGATATTCTTAAGTGAAATGAATAGGACACACATGTATAAATACCGAATAGTGTCTCTGGTGTGAGAAACTGAAAGTGTAAATAAGGACTAAAATGTATAATAGGTCATGTGAAATAGGAAGAAAAGGGCCAAAGGGGAAGGAAGTGGGAGGGCTAGGGGAAAGGGCAGAAGGGAATGGGATTAATATGAGAAAATGGAAAAATAGGAACAAAATCTTTGTGAATAGGGAGGACTGGAGGGGTTGAAGGGAGGGCTGGGCAAGGGTGAAAAATAGGAACCAAGAGAGATTATATAAAGGTGCAAATTTCCAATGATGAATGCCATCATATTGTATACCTAAAATGTACCAATGATTAGAGTGAATAATCAATAATGCAAAATAGGAAGAAAACGTCCAAGGGGGTAGGGATAATGAGAAGGGCAGGGAAAAGGAAAGAAGGGAAAGGAAAAATGATGAGAAATGGAAAAAATGGAAATAAAGCCTTTGTAAATAGGGAAGGGTGGAGGGGGTGAAGGGAGGGCAAGGAATGGGGAAAAAATAAGAAACAAGATGCATTATGTAAAGGTACAAGGTCCCAATGAGAAATGTATTTGTGTTGTATACCTAAAATGTACCAATAAAAGAATTTAAGAGGGCCGGGGATTTAGCTCAGTGGTTCCGGCGCCTGCCTTGCAAGTACAAAGTTCCGAGTTCAATCCCCGGTACAAAAAAAAAAAAAAGAATTTAAGAAAAAGAAAAAAGATTATTAAAGTCTGAGATTTGTGTTACTGGTTGTGGGAACATTTTATAAACAAGAAAGATTGAAAATGCAATGATAAAGGTGATAGGATAAAAGTGTGCTTTTCTTCAGTTGTAAAATTCAGTTCCTAATTTGGTCTAGAAATGATGAACAAACTAATATTTAATAGGTAACAAGACAATCAACAGCAAGACAAAAATCAAGATCATGGTGATCCAGTCTTCCAGAGGATTTAATCACCTGCAATTTGAATTACTATGCTTAAGACACCTTCTGCAGAATTCTTTGCATAAGCCTATTAAAACCAGTTCATGAAATGTGCTTCTCATTTTGTGCAACATATTCAGATATAGGTTTGATGAGTATAAGTCCAAGACCATAGAAATTCACTCTCTTATTTAGTAAGAATCAGTACACTAAGCCCAAATTTTATGCTTCTCAGCCTAAATGTCAAGGACAACTGTAGGTACATGATTAGACCCCAGATGGAATTTGCATCAGAAAGGCAGCGTGCCTGATAGAAAGGTCTGGAACCTTGGTCTTAAATTGCACCCTGGCACCTACAAATTGAAAAACCTTGAATAACTTGAATCTCAATGGGTTTTTATTTAATCTTATTAAAATGAAGGGTTTAACCAGATGACTCTTTTTTTTTTTTTTTGGTACCGGAGATCGAACTCGGGGCCATGTGCTTGCAAGGCAGGCGCCGGAACCACTGAGCTAAATACCTGGTCCCTAACCAGATGATTCTTAATGGTTCATCTAGCTAAAGGTTCTTTGATTTTATAAAGCAGTTGTCCAGAATTCTTCCAGTTTTGCATGTGGCAGAGGAACAGATGTAACGTATGGAAAGATAAGAGCCAAGAACTCTGACTTTTTCTCCACAAAGTTACCAACTAAACATCAAAGTGTTTGTACGTGATTTTTTTAAATGACTTCAAATTTTGTCTTTTGTTCTCTTTACATCCATAGCTTTTTCACATACAGAGCAAAGTAGTTAAATTAAGTAAAATAATAATAAGGAAATAATTGACATCTATTAAAACTATTAAAAATCAGGACAATACATACGCTGGAAAAGCTATAGAAAAACTGCAGCACACCCCATGCTGATGTTACTGGCAAAACATTTTGAGGAGATATTTTGAATATACTTATCAAGTATCATAAACTTGTTTGACTTAGTAAACTCCCTATTCCAAATTTATATTTAGGATTACTCTATTTCTCCAATTCTAAGTTTCAACTTTAAAATTTAATATCAATTCAGTAATTTTTAAAAAGGAAAAACCAAATATACTAAAATATTACTTGATACACAATAAAAGAATATGTATACCTTGGAATAAAAGGAGTATGAAAATTTTAAAGGAGAAAAATCCATTTATATAAACATACAGCAGACTTAGCTTTTGTTTCTTTGCTTTGTTTTTTGAGATAGGATCTTGTGATGTAATCTAAAATGGCCTTATACTTACTATGTCGCTCAGACTGGCACTGCACTCTCCAAAATCCTCCTGTCTCAGCCTCTTGATTCTAGGATTATAGGCACCCCTCCTCTGTGTGGCATAGAGCAGAGTTATTTATAATTTCAAAAAATAGCACTGGCATCTAGTAATAAGAAAATGATTAAATAAAACATGTAATATACAAATACAGTGGATGTAACACAGCTCTTAAAAATTCTACAAAAAAAAAAATTCTACAAAAAAGTGAAAAAGGAGGCATAGTTCCAAATTATTGTTACAAAATCCGTAAAATATATAAGTGCATAAAATATAGTTTTATCAACGTAGCAATATGTTCATATGGATAAAAATATTAAAAGATTTCAAACAAAGGAGAAATTATGTCGCTGAGATACTGGAATTGCATATACGTGTGTATTTTTAAATGTCTTTCATATACTTAAAATGTTTCAATCACAAGTAAAAGTTCTTAGAAACACTCATGTTTGTACTGTACATATTTAAAGTGTACAACATGATGTTTTCAGATATAGTCCACCAAAAAAATGTATACATACTTCAGAAAAAGAAAAACTTGTATAAATATTTTAATACTAAATTTATTGAGACACCATGAGATTAATGTAAGCTACCTTTGGTCTCTACCGTTACAAGACATGCTCAAAGTGGTGTCTGTGCACTTCCAGACATTTATTAGTACAACAAACTGCTGCTTGGGTTACCTTGGTCCATTGAGATTGCTGCATACACATTTTCAATTTCTCCTCTCAGGATCAGCAGTGCAGTAGGTTTTCTGTGATATACAACATCCTCTGGAGTCCCTCATACAAGGCTAACACCATCTGTAGAAAAAGCATTATACTATTTTTCTTTTCCTGCAGTGTGTATATATTTTTGGCAGACTCTGTACATGTATATACTGAAGGGATTATACAGTCAAGCAAATTAACATCTCCATCATCTCATATAGAGCTTGCTTGCTTGCTAATAAGTGTAGCTAAAACCTACTCTCAGCAAACTTCCATACAATGTAGTTCTTATATTATACTCATCCTACATTACTGCAACTTTGTATCCTTTGACTCTCAACTTCTCAGTCCTCCTTCCCTCAAATGTTCTTGTCTTGGTAACTAATTTCTTCCCCGTGGTTTCCCTTAGGTCTGGTTTTCTCCCCTCCTTGACACAGCAGATAATTTAATGTTTAGCTGGGCAACTGGGAAGAAGCCACCATGCAATTTTTAGTAATAAATTCAAAATAGGTTTACACAATCACTTCCTTTCTCTTTCATGAGTAAAGAATATAATTAGGTAGCCAATGAGGGCCTCAGCTAATAAAAGCCATCACTTTAGTCTCTACACAAAAATCCTACCCAGATCTGCAGGAACTAAAACCTTTCCAGGGAGGCAAGGGACTGCTGATATTGTAGTATCCCCGCGATTGATAACAAGAATCTTTGGGATGCTAATACTTCTCTGTCCTCACATGGTGGTAAAACTCTGCCAGAATTATAATTTCAGTCTAAGAACTAAATGGACTTTCCAGCTTAAAACAATAGCAGCCCATAGCATGAAATCAATAGGCAGGGGTACATGCAGTCACTTACCTTACATATGAGATCTGCCAATGAAAATAGGAACTATTAAAATCCTGAGCTAAGCAGGTGAGTTATTTGTATTTCCGAAGTTACTATGAGCTCTTAGCAATGCTCCTGATAGGATTACAGGTGCACATCGCTGTGCCTGAGCCGATGGTTTCCTCCATTATCTCCGCTTTCTGGGTTTGCTCCATAACCTAGTCGAACTAGCTTTTGCCCCAACCACCTGCTGCGATGGCTCTCGCCATAGATTAATATTCTAATGCCAAATTTTAAAAACTAGTTTTAAACTTTTTAATTTGGAATGATATAAATATATAAACATACTAAAATAGAACAAAGAACTCCCGCATATCTTTTATTCAGTTCCACAGGTTACTTTTTTCCACATTTGTGCTCATTCTCCTACTCTCTCATATTCTCTTCTTCTCATTCTTATCATACACCTGTAACCTTTTACCCAGAGGGACTTCAATATGTTCTACTAACAATGTCATTCTCCAAGGTAACCACAGTGCAATTTCCCTTAGAAAACTTAATATTGATATCTACACAGTAACATTATCTAGTATGTAGTCCTAATTCAAATTTACCAAGTCTCAGAAATTTTTAGTTGAATCAAATTATTTCCATTTAAAAGGATTTAAAAAACAAAACAAGTTAAAATTCCAACTATTTTTAATGTTTGTAGTGCTTTTAAAACATTTTAAATAGTTGTTTTGGACTTACATCCTAATTTAAATGTTATCCTCACCATCAGGACTTCTACCATGCACTTCTACTTCAAAATTTTTTATTAATCTTTCAGATATTTGCAGTGCACCTATCAGTTAATTTTATCAGCGGGAGGGAGTTTCTTATCTCTTGTATAACTAATTGAGCCTTTCATACATGACTTGATAATTATTGGTTTCCCCTTAAAAATATTACACACTATTACACACACACGCACAGTGAGAGTCTTGTGAGTTCTCTACCCTGTGACACTCAACCAAAGCCTGATATAATTTTTCCTTTTTAATTTTTTTTATTCTTTCTGAGAACCTTTGGCATTTTTTACCGTAGATTTTTTTTTTTTTTTGGTACCAAGAATTGAACTCAGGACCTTGTGCTTGCCAGGCAGGTGCGGCACTGCTGCGCTAAACCCTGGCCCCTACCTTCAAAATTTAAAACACTGGTTGTTTATACCCTGGTCCTGGATAGATCTGTCAGTTTTACTTTGGCTAGGGCTAGGTCTTTTCAAACCGACCATTTAATGTTTTCCCTCAACTTTAAAAAAACTTCCGTTTGCTCCAGAGTTTTTTAAACACGCCGATAACCCGTGCACTGGATGTCTACTCTGGGGCCCTACCTGCTTTTCTCCGCCTGCCACGACACAGTCCTGGGAAAAACCTCCCGCTCTGAGCCTGAGCCATCCCCGTGGAAAGCTGCGGACCTCGAGAGCGCTTCACCACGGCGCTGCCGGCCACTTCCCTCCCTTCCAACCTACAGCCAAACCAAGCGGACGGAAACGTGAGGATGCAAAGCCCGCAAAGCTTGTTCAGTACAGAGGGGTCTGGAGGACTGCGCCTCAATCACACTGTTTACATACGTCAGTTTCAGAAACCTCTCGCAGCACTGAGAGTCCACCGCCGCAGTCCGGCGCCGCAGCCCCACGGAAAGGCACTGCTAACGGTCCCCAAGTGGGCGCCAGTTGGGAAGTGCCCGGATGTTCTTATGACGCCCGGATGTTCTCAGGACGCCTGTTGTTGCGCAGGTACCAAAGAGTGCGCATGTGCAGGAAGTAGCACTGAAGGAGGCGCGAAAAAATGCCTCGACATCAACGCGTAGAGTCCTATGAGTACAACTAGGCTTTAAGAGAAGAATTTCAATAGTGGGTTTTTTTTATGGCAGTCTATCTGTCTGATCCAAGACCCCACCCAGGATCACACACTGCACTGCAATTTGCTATCCTGTCATTTTTCATTTTTATTAAGTTTTATTAGCAAATTATTGCAATACATAATGATTGAATTCCTCGTGCGCAGGTGGTACATGTACATAACACATCTTAATTCTTTTTCCATTCCTTTCCCTTTGTCCTCTGCATCTTTTTTTTTTACGCCCTCCACCCTTCCCTATTGACAAAGACTTTATTTCCATATTTTCCATTTCTCATCATTTTTTCCTTTCCCTTCTTTCCCTTCCCCTGCCCCTCCCACTACCCCTACCCCTTTGGACCTTTTCTTCCTATTTTACATTATCAATTATTCATTCGAATCATTGGTACATTTTAGGTATACAATATAATGACATTCATCATTGGAAATTTGCACCTTTACATAGTCTCTCTTGGTTCTTATTTTTCACCTTTGCCCACCCCTCCCTTCAACCCCTCCATTCCTCCCTATTTACAAAGATTTTGTTCCTATATTTCCATTTTCTCATATTAATCCCATTCCCTTCTATCCTTTCCCCTAGCCCTCCCACTTCCTTCCCCTTTGGCCCTTTTCTTCCTATTTCACATGACCTATTATACATTTAAGTCCTTATTTACACTTTCAGTTTCTCACACCAGAGAAACTTCGTATTTACACATGTGTGTCCTATTTATTTCACTTAAGAGTATTGCCTCAATGTGCATCCACTTAGCTATAAATGTCTCTCTCTCATTTTTTTAATAAAATGGAGTACTACTCTGCATCTTTGTAGTGTGGAACCAGGTGGCTGTACAGAGAAGGGCCGAAAGGAGTGGGGAGGTTCCAGTGGATTGCTGCCAGGGCGCGGGCCAACTCCGACACAGCGCGACCTGAGACCTCCGGAGCATGACCAGCGACGTCAGGACCAGGCCCGCAGACCCGCCATTCTGCAGCGAGCCCACTTGGCGCCACTGACAGCGACCCTGGGACCGCGCCTGCAGACCTACCCTTCAGCAGCGGGCTGACTCGGCGCCCCCAGTGTGACCAGAGACCTCGGGAAATCGCCCGCAGACCCGCCAGTCTGCAGAGGCGTCGGAGACCTCGGGACCGTGCCAGCAGACCCGCCCATCTGCAGCAGGCCGACTGGGTGCCCCCAGCGCGACAGGGACCCCGAGACCGCGCCCGCAGACCCACTGGTCTACAGCGGGTCGACTCAGCGCCCCCAGCGTGACCAGAGACCTCCGGACCGCGCCCGCAGACCTACCGGTCCGCAGCGGGCCGACTCGACGCCCCCAGTTCGACAGCGACCCCAAGACCACGCCCGCAGGCCCGCCGGTCTACAGCGGGCCGACTGGGCACCCCCAGCAGGACCAGAGACCTCGGGACCGCGCCCGCAGACCCGCCCATCTGCAGCGGGCTGACTAGGTGCTAAAGATAATAAGAGAAAATAACAACCAAGATGCATCATGTACAGGTACAAACACCCAATGATAAATGTAAACAAATTGTATACCTTAAATGTACCAATAAAAGGACTTAAGAAAAAAAAAGTCACTGGTTGAAAGTTTTTCTTCTTTGCTCATTTCCCTCACAGCACAGATCTGTGAACTGACATTAACATTTAGTTCCGCTGCATTTATGGAACAAGATCTTATTTTCAAAATGGCATGAATTTTTCTTTAGTGTAAGGACTATTTTTAGTAGCCATTCTATTTCTAAAAGTTAACAATTTATAAAGCAAATGTCTTAACTACTGTATACTTTTTCTACTTTGTACTCCCCATTTGTAATATTTGCAAAAGGGTAATGTGTACGTAAAAATTCTTTCTCTCCCAACCCCATATCTTAGTCCAAAGTGTTTCCTCCTCTCTCATCTCTGACCTATATGGGGAAGTGTGGGAATTCCAGACAGGGCATATACACACTTTACATTGGATACCTGACTTTAAGTGAGTTTAATGACAAGTAAAAGATGAGGTCATTCTTAATGCAGGTATGTTCCAGTGCCTCAAAATTGATTTGGCAAACTGTACTTACTGACAGTCTAATAAGGATGAGATATTCAAAGATGCTCCAACAATCTTAGGCCTGTAACAGCTGAACAGAAAGAAGGCCATTTTACTGCACTGTGACAGTCATTACTGACTGGCACTGAAGGTTAGACACCAATCCTGTGGTTACTAGTAAACAAGAAGTTAAAACCAAGAGTGGTGGTACATTCCTGTAATCCCACCACTCAGGAGCTGAGGCAGGAGGATCAACATGAGCTCCAGGCCAGCCTGGGCTACGTAGTGAGTTCAAGGCCAGCCTCAATTACAAAGTGAGATTCTGTCTCAAAAAAAAGAAAAGGAAAGAAAAGAAACCACTGGGGGAAAAAAACTGAAACTGAAGTGGTGTCACTAAAAAACTGAAAATACATTTTAACAGCTATTTACAATGAGGGAAATATGGTTCTGAGGTATTCTATGTAAACAGATTATAAATAAAAGAATTTTCAAATGATATGCTAAAGCAATTCCTGGAAATGTAATTTTCATGACAATATAACACCTGCATTTTGCTAACAATATTTCCCTAAAAATTAGCAACTCCATAGTGTTATATTTCATGTTAAACTAAACTTTCAGGGAAATAACTATATCTGGCTGATTGTGACATAATGCCAGTTGTGAAAATTCAGACAAATGAGTTGACAAATTCCCAAAACAGCTACTTGCAGTTCTTTGTCAAAACAGAGGACTGTAAAGACATAGCCTGAATCTGCAATTTCTGAATTAGAAGTTTTCTCTCAGGCAGAGTAAGTGGTGAAAGTGAAGTGGGCCTAAGCACTGCATTATCTTATAAAAATGCCACTGATTTCCTCACAGAGCTAACCTAATTGTAAGCGATAAACCTAACAATATGCCAAGTGATAATACAAACTCCAACATGAATACTTGCGTACAACTTGAGGTTAGTGTAAAACTAGCCTGAACCTAACCAACACCTAACACGAGCTCTAACCCTACAGTTCATCCTAACCTGACCCTGGCTCCTGATGGCGGGCTGCCCTTTCCCTCCAGCCTCCCCATCCATGCCGGCCCCTCGCCACACATCCAGACCCTCCTTACCTGCTGCACCTCACACTCCTGCCGCTCAGCATGAGGGACGCCTAGGGCAGGCTTGCAGGAAGATGATGGCTGGGATTGGTGAGGCTGGGGTGGGCTTCACTGCTCTAGGAGCCTAGGATGGAGATGGGGAGCTTCCTTCCCGATGCTGGGACCAGCTGGGCTTCACTGCCCTAGTAGCCTGGCATGGAGGCTGGGGAGCTTCCCTCCCGGTGCTAGGACCAGCTTACTTTCTTGGACCTAGGAGCTTGGGACAGCATCATGGGAGCTTCCTTCTGGGTGCTGGGACTGGCTGAGCTTCACTGCCCTAGGAGCCTGGGATGGAGTGGGGGAGCTTCCTGCCAGGTGCTGGAACCTGCTCACATTCTTGGCCCTAGGAGCCTGGGATGGCAGGGGGGAGCTTCCTTCCAGGTGCTATGTCCAGCTGAGCTTTATTGCCCTAGGAGCCTGGGATGGAGGCAGGGCGCTTCCTTCCCAGTGCTGGGACCAGCTTGGCTTCACTGACCTTTGAGCCTGGGTTGGAGTCTGGGGAGCTTCCCTCCCGGTGCTGGAAACACCTGAGTTTCACTGCCCTAGGAGCCTGGGATGGAGGCGGGGATCTTCCTTCCTTGTGCTGGGACCAACGGGGCTTCACTGCACTAGTTGCCTGGGATGGATGCTGGGGAGCTTCCCTCCAGGTGCTATGACTGGGTCACATTCTTGGACCTAGGACCTTGGGATGGCATTGGGGCTGCTTCCATCTGGGTGGTGAGCCCTGGTGAGCTTCACTGCCTTAGGAGCCTGGGATGGAGGCTGGGGGCTTCCCTCTGGGGGCTGGGACCTGCTCACCTTCTTGGCCCTAGGAGCCTGGGATGGAGTCAGGGAGCTTCCTTCTCGGTGCTGGGACCAGCTGAGCTTCAGTACCCTAGGAGCCTGGGATGGAGGGGGGGAGCTTCCTTCCTTTTCCTTGGAGAAGCTGGGCTTCACTGCCCTAGGAGCCTGGGATGGAGGCTGGGGCCTTCCCTCTGGGTGCTGGGACCTGCTCACCTTCTGAGCCCTAGGAGCCTCGGATGTAGGCAGGGAGCTTCCTTCTGGGTGTTGCGACCAACTGTGCTTCACTGCCCTAGGGCCCCGGGATGGAGGCTGGGGAGCTTCCTTCTGGATGCTGGGACAAGCTGGGCTTCACTGCCTGTAATGGAGGCTGGGAGCTTCCCTCCAGGTGCTAGGAGTGGCTCACCTTCTTGGCCCTAGGAGCTTGGAATCGCAGCATGGGAGGTTCCTTCTGGGTGCTTGGAAGGGCTGAGTTTCACTGCCCCAGGAGCCTGGGATGGAGGCGGGGAGCTTCCCTTCTGGTGCTGGGACCAGCTAACCATCTTGGCCCTAGGAGCCTGGGATGGCAGCGGGGGAGCTTCCTTCCGGGTGCTGGGATCAGCTGAGATTTGCTGCCCTAGGAGCCTGGAATGGCAGCAGGGGAGCTTCCTTCCGGGTGCTGGGACCAGCTGAGCTTTACTGCCCTAGGAGCCTGGGATGGAGGGGGGGAGCTTCCTTCCACTGCTGGGACCAGTTGAGCTTCTCTGCCCTAGGAGCCTTCTTGGCCCCTGGAGCCTGGGATGGCAGCCAGGGAGCTTCTTTCCAGGTGCTGGGACCAGCTGAGCTTCATTGCCCTGGGAGCCTGGGATGGAGGCTGGGAGCCTTCCTCCGAGAACTGGAACCGGTACACGTTCTTGTCCATAGGAGCCTGGGATGGCAGCCAGGGAGCTTCTTTCCGGGTGCTAGCACCTGCTGAGCTTCACTGCCCTAGGAGCCTGGGATGGAGGCTGGAGAGCTTCCCTCTGGGTGCTGAGACAGCCTCACCTTCTTGGCCCTTGGAGCTTGGGACAGCAGCAGGGGAGCTTCCTTCCAGGGGCCTGGACAGGCTGAGCTTCACTGCCCTAGGAGCCTGGGATGGAGTCGGGGAGCTTCCTTGCCGATGCTGGGACCAGTGAGGCTTCACTGCCCTAGGAGCCTGGGGTGGCGGCTAGGAGCTTCACTCACTTGCTGGGACCTGCTCACCTTCTTGGCCTAGGAGCCTGGGATGTAGTGGGGGAGATTCCTTCCTGTTCCTTGGACAAGCTGGGCTTCACTGCCCTAGGAGCCTGGAATGGAGGCTGGGGAGCTTCCCTCCCGGTGCTAGGACCGGCTTACTTTCTTGGACCTAGGAGCTTGGGATGGCATCACAGGAGCTTCCCTTCTGGGGCTGGGACCGGCTCACCTTCTTGGCCCTAGGAGCCTGGGTTGGCAGTGGGGTAGCTTCCTTCTGGGTGCTGGGACCAGTTGAGTGTCACTGTTCTAGGAGCCGGGGATGGAGGCGGGGATCTTCCTTCTGGGTGCTGGGGCCAGCTGAGTTTCACTGCCCTAGGAGCCTGGGATAGAGGTGGGGAGCTTCCTTCCTGGTGGTGGGACTGGGTGAGCTTCACTACCCTAGCAGCCTGGCATGAAGGCTAGGCAGCTTCCTTCTGGGTGCGAGAAACGGCTGAGCTTCACTGCCCTAGGAGTCTGGGATGCAGGCGGGGAGCTTCCTTTCTCATGCTGGGACCAGCCTGGCTTCACTGTCCTAGGATCCTGGGATGGAGGAGAGGAGCTTCCCTTCTGGTGCTGGGACCAGCTCACCTTCTTGACCCTAGTAGCCAGGGATGGCAGCCACGGAACTTCCTTCCGGGTGCTACAACCAGCTGAGCTTCACTGCCCTAGGAGCCTGGGATGGAGGTGGGGAGCTTCCTTCCTGGTGCTGGGACCAGCTGGGCTTCACTGCCCTAGGACCCTGGGATGGAGGCTGGGGAGCTTCCCTCCAGGTGCTGAGGCCACCTCACATTCTTGGGCCTAGGAGCTTGGGATGGTAGCGGGGAAGCTTCATTCCAGGTGCTTGCACTGGCTGAGCTTCACTGCCCTAGGAGCCTGGGATGGAGGCTGGGGGCTTCTGCTGGGGGCTGGGACCTGCTCACCTTTTTAATCAACTAGACCATAAAAAATCAACAAAAAAGTCAAAGAGTTGAATCAAACCTTCGAACAAATAGACTTAATAGATGTCTACAGGGTATTCCTTCCAAAACCAACAAAATGCACATTCTTCTCAGCAGCACATGGGACTTTCTCCAAAACAGCCCACATACTAACCCATAAAGCATGCAGAAATAAATGCAAAAGAATCAAAATTATCCCATCTATATTATTAGATCATAATGAAACTAGAAAGCCATGGCAAAAGACAACAGAAATTATGCACACATATGGAAACTGAATAATGATCTTGAGTGATCAAAGGGTCACAGATGAAATTAATGAAGAAAGTAGTTACTATAATCAAACAATAATGATAGTATGACATATTGGAACCTATGGAACATAATGAAAGCAGCCTGAAGAGGGAAGTGTATAGAGGTGAATTTCCACATCAGGAAAACAGAGGGAACTCAAATAAATAAGTTAATGATGCTCCCCAAGGTCTGAGAAAAGCAATCCAAACCCAAAGGTAGGAAATTATAAATATCAGAGCAGAAATTAATGAAATTGTGACTTAAAACATACAAAGAATCCATGAATCAAAGAGTTGGTTCTTTGAAGGATAAAATAAAATATACAAACCCTTAGCCAACCTTATAAAAGAAAAGGAAAAAAAGGCTCAAATCCATGCAATTAGGAATGATAAGGTTGAAATCACAATAAATCCCGCAGAAATCCAGAGGATCATCAGTACCTACTTCGAGAACCTGTACTCTAATAAGATGGAAAATTGAGAAAAAATGGACATAATCCTAGATTTGTATGAATTGCGAAGATGATATAAAAATTTTAAATAATCCAATATCAGCCAATGAAATTGAAGATATAATTTAAAATCTACCAACAGTGCTCACTTCGGCAGCACATATACTAAAATCTACCCACAAAGAAAAGTCCAGGTCCTGAAAGATTCACTGCTGAATTCTTCAAGAAATGTAGAGAAGACCTAATGCTGCTACTTCTGAAACTCTTTAATGAAACTGAGAAGGAAGCAATGCTTCCAATTCATTCCTGGAAGCAAGCATTTCCTTAATTCCAAAACCAGAGAAGGATTCAACCAAAAAAAAAAAAAGACAACTACCGGCCAATCTCCCTAATGAACATAGACACAAAAATCCTTAATAAGATACAGGCAAACAGAATGCTGCAAATCATCAAAAAAATTATACAACATGACCAAGCAGGATTCATCTCAAAGATGCAGGGATGGTTCAACATGCACAACTCAATAACTGTAATACCCCATATAAAAACACAGCCAAGAAAAACCATATGATCATCTCAATAGATGCAGAAAAAGCATTTGACAAAGTCCAACACCCTACAGAAAACTGGAATAGATAGTCTTTATCTCAATCTGATAAAAGCCATCTATGACAAACCAACAGCCAACATCATACTAAATGGACAAAAACTGAAAACTTTCACTCTAAAATCAGGAACAAGACAAGGATGTCCACTGTCACCACTCTTTTTTCTTTTCTTTTCTTTTCTTTTGTTTTTTGTGGTACTGGTGATCAAACTTGGGTCCTTGTGCCTGCAAGGCAGGCAGCAGAAACCACTGAGCTAAATCCCCGGCATGTCACCACTCTTATTCAATATAGTTCTGGAAACATTAGCCAGAGCAATTAGACAAGGGAAATAAAAGGAATAAAGAAAGGAAAGGAAGAACTTAAACTGTCATTGTTTGCAGATGACATGATACTCTACATAGAAGACCCCAAAAATGCCACCAAAAGACTTCTAGATTTAATAACCAAATACAGTAACATAGCTGGATAGAAGGTCAATACTTAAAAATCAATAGCATTCCTTACACAAATAACAAACTCACTGAGAGAGAAATTGTGGAAATCACGCCTTTCACAATACATCCAAAAAAGTGAAATACGTAAGAATCAATCTAACAAAGGAAGTGAAAGACCTTTATATAGAAAACTACAGTACTCTGAAAAAGGAGATCAAAGAGGATATCAGAAAATGGAAAGATATCCCTTGTTCTTGGGTAGGAAGAACCAATATAGTGAAAATAGCCATACTTCCACAACTGTTATACAGATATAATGCAATCCCAATCAAAATGCCAATATCTGGCCAGGGATTTAGCTCAGTGGCACAGCACCTGCCTTGCAAGCACAAGGTCCTGCATTCGATCCCCTGTACGAAAAGTAAAATAAAGTACCAATAGCATATTTCAAAGAATTAGAGGAACAATCCTAAAATTTGCTTGGAACCGGAAGACACCTAGAGTAGCAAAAGTATTTCTGGGCAATTAAGGCAAGGCAGGGGCATCACAATCCCTGACTTGAAATTATACTACAAAGCTACTGTGATAAAAACAGCACGGTACTGGCCAAAAAAAGCAGACTAAAGGATCAATGGAACAGATTAGACGACAAAAAACATTAGCTGGGCTCACTAGGAATAAAACAGTTTTGAATCTCATAGAAAAGAAAGGTCACATACAACTGATACACAAAAAATACCTAGGCTCATAACCCTAAGTTCAACCACCTCACGG